>NW_025813402.1:2444650-2658873 GCF_021976095.1 Xenia sp. Carnegie-2017
ATTTTGATGACAAAGACTATAGTCTTTGCATTTTCACATTTTGATGCCAAAGACTATAATTTTGTTTTCACACATTTTGATGCCAAAGACTATAGTCTTTGCATTTTCACATTTTGATTACAAAGACTATAGTCTTTGATTTTCAAAAATTTTGATGCCAAAGACTATAGTCTTTGCATTTTCACATATTTGATGCCAAAGACTATGAGTTTTGCATTTTCACATTTTGATGCCAAAGACTATAGTCTTTGCATTTTCACAATTTTGATGCCAAAGACTATAGTCTTTGCATTTTCCATTTTGATGCTTAAGACTATAGTCTTTGCATTTTCACACACTTTGATGCCAAAGACTATAGTCAATATTTCCATTTTCACATTTTGATGCCAAAGACTATAGTCTTCCATTTTTCTACATTTTGATGCCAAAGACTATAGTCTTTGATTTTCACCACTTTGATGCCAAAGACTATAGTCTTTGGTTTTTCACACATTTTGATGCCAAAGACTATATCTTTGGATTTTCACACATTTTGATGCCAAAGACTATAGTCTTTGCATTTCATTTGAGTAAGACTATAGTCTTTGTTTTTTCACATTTTGATCCAAGATTCTATATTTTGCATTTTCACATTTTGATGCAAAGACTATAGTCTTTGCATTTTCACATTTTGATGCCAGACTATAGTCTTTGCATTTTACATTTTGATGCCAAAGACTATAGTCTTTGTATTTTCCACATTTGATGCCAAGACTATAGTCTTCCATTTTCACACATTTTGATGCCAAAGACTATAGTCTTCCATTTTCACACATTTTATGCCAAAGACTATAGTCTTTGCATTTTCCACATTTTGATGCCAAGACTATAGTCTTTGTTTATTTTGATGCCAAACACTATATTCTTTGCATTTTCACACATTTTGATGCCAAAGACTATAGTCTTTGCATTTTCACACATTTTCCCGCCAAAGACCATAGTCTTTGCATTTTGCACATTTTGATGCCAAAGACTATAGTATTCCAATTTTTACACATTTTCATGCTTAAGGCTATATTCCTTGCATTTTCAAAAGTTTTCATGCCAAAGACTATAGTCTTTGAAATTTCACACATTTTCATGCCAAAGACTATAGTCTTTGCATTTTCACACATTTTCATACCAAAGACTATAGTCTTTGCATTTTTACACATTTTCATGCCAAAGACTATAGTCTTTGCATTTTCACACATTTTCATGCCAAAGACTATAGTCTTTGCATTTTCACACATTTTCATGCCAAAGACTATAGTCTTTGCATTTTCACACATTTTCATGCCAAAGACTATAGTCTTTGCATTTTCACACATTTTCATGCCAAAGACTATAGTCTTTGCATTTTCACACATTTAATGCCAAAGACTATAGTCTTTGCATTTTCACACATTTTGATGCCAAAGACTATAGTCTTCCATTTTCACATTTTGATGCCAAAGACTATAGTCTTTCATTTTCACATTTTGATGCCAAGACTATAGTCTTTATTTTCCACATTTTGATGCCAAAGACTATAGTCTTTGCATTTTCACACATTTGATGCCAAAGACTATAGTCTTTGCATTTTCACACATTTTGATGCCAAAGACTATAGTCTTTGCATTTTCACATTTTGATGCCAAAGACTATAGTCTTTGCATTTTCCACATTTTGATGCCAAAGACTATAGTCTTTGAATTTTCACACATTTGATGCCAAAGACTATAGTCTTTGCATTTTCACATTTTGATGCCAAGACTATAGTCTTTGCATTTCACACATTTTGATGCCAAAGACTATAGTCTTTGATTTTCACACATTTTGATGCCAAAGTATAGTCTTTGCATTTTCACACATTTTGATGCCAAAGACTATAGTCTTTGCATTTTCCACATTTTGATGCCAAAGACTATAGTCTTTGCATTTTCACACATTTGATGCCAAAGACTATAGTCTTTGCATTTTCACATTTTTGAGCCAAAGACTATAGTCTTTGCATTTCACACATTTGAAATAAAGACTATAGTCTTTTCATTTGATGCCAAAGACTATAGTTTTGCATTTTCACACATTTTGATGCCAAAGACTATAGTCTTTGCATTTTCATTTGATGCCAAAGAGACTATAGTCTTTGATTTTCACAATTTTGATGCCAAAGACTATAGTCTTTGCATTTTCACAATTTTGATGCCAAAGACTATAGTCTTTGCATTTTCACACATTTTGATGCCAAGACTATAGTCTTTGCATTTTCACATGATTGCCAAGACTATAGTCTTTGCATTTTCACATTTTGATGCCAAAGACTATAGTCTTTGCCACATTTTCCACGATCAAAGAGACTATAGTCTTCCATTTTCACATTTTGAGCCAAAGAGACTATAGTCTTCCATTTTCACACATTTGATGCCAAAGACTATAGTCTTTGCATTTTCCACATTTTAATGCCAAGACTATAGTCTTTGATTTTCACATTTTGATGCCAAAGACTATAGTCTTTGCATTTCACATTTGATGCCAAAGACTATAGTCTTTGCATTTTCACACATTTGATGCCAAAGACTATAGTCTTTGATTTTCACATTTTGATGCCAAAGACTATAGTCTTTGCATTTTCACACATTTTATGCCAAGACTATAGTCTTTGCATTTTCACACATTTTGATGCCAGACTATAGTCTTTGCATTTTACACATTTGATGCCAAAGACTATAGTCTTTGCATTTTCACACATTTTGATGCCAAAGACTATAGTCTTCCATTTTCACATTTTGAAAAGACTATAGTCTTTGCATTTTCACATTTTGATGCCAAAGACTATAGTCTTTGTATTTTCCACTTGATGCCAAGACTATAGTCTTTGATTTTCACACATTTTGATGCCAAAGACTATAGTCTTTGCATTTTCACATTTGATGCCAAGACTATAGTCTTTGCATTTCACATTTTGATGCCAA
Organism: Xenia sp. Carnegie-2017; assembly: GCF_021976095.1. NCBI lineage: Eukaryota > Metazoa > Cnidaria > Anthozoa > Malacalcyonacea > Xeniidae > Xenia > Xenia sp. Carnegie-2017. The sequence goes on from NW_025813402.1 coordinate 2,447,623, forward strand.
AGACTATAGTCTGCATTTTCCACATTTTGATGCCAAAGACTATAGTCTTTGAATTTTCACACATTTGATGCCAAAGACTATAGTCTTTGCATTTCACACATTTTGATGCCAAAGACTATAGTTTTGCATTTTCACACATTTGATGCCAAGACTATAGTCTTTGCATTTTCCACATTTGATGCCAAAGACTATAGTCTTTGCATTTTCACACATTTTGATGCCAAAGACTATAGTCTTTGCATTTTCCACATTTGATGCCAAAGACTATAGTCTTTGCATTTTCACACATTTTGATGCCAAAGACTATAGTCTTTGCATTTTCACATTTGATGCCAAAGACTATAGTCTTGCATTTTCACACATTTGATGTAAAGACTATAGTCTTTGCATTTTCACACATTTGATGCCAAAGACTATAGTCTTTGGTTTTTTGACCAAAGACTAAGAGTCTTTGAATTTTCACACATTTTGATAAAAGACTATAGTCTTTGCATTTTCACATTTTGATGCCAAAGACTATAGTCTTTGCCATTCACATTTTGAGCCAAGACTATAGTCTTTGCATTTCCACATTTTGATGCCAAAGACTATAATTTTGCATTTTCACACATTTGATGCCAAAGACTATAGTCTTTGCATTTTCACCATTTTGATGCCAAAGACTATAGTCTTTGCATTTTCACATTTTGATAAAGACTATAGTCTTTGCATTTTCACATTTTGATGCCAAGACTATAGTCTCTTCCATTTTCACATTTGATGCCAAGAGACTATAGTCTTTTATTTTTTCACACATTTTGATGCCAAGACTATAGTCTTCCATTTTCATTTTGATGCCAAGACTATAGTCTTTTATTTTCACCATTTTGATGCCAAAGACTATAGTCTTTCATTTTCACACATTTTGATGCCAAAGACTATAGTCTTTCATTTTCACATTTTGATGCCAAAGACTATAGTCTTTCATTTTCACACATTTGATGCCAAAGACTATAGTCTTTGCATTTTCACATTTTGATGCCAAAGACTATAGTCTTTGCATTTTCACACATTTGATGCCAAAGACTATAGTCTTTGCATTTTCACATTTTGATGCCAAGACTATAGTCTTTGCATTTTCACATTTTGATGCCAAAGACTATAGTCTTTATTTTCACACATTTGATGCCAAAGACTATAGTCTTTGAATTTTCACACATTTTGATGCAAAGACTATAGTCTTTGCATTTTCACACATTTTATTAAAGACTATAGTTCAGAGACTATGTTTTTAAGACTTCTCAGATCACGATTTTCATGCAAAAGACTATAGTTCACGAACATTTTCATGCAAAGACTATAGATCACGAATTTTTCATGCAAAGACTATAGTCTTTGCATTTTTTCACATTTTGATGCCAAGACTATAGTCTTTGCATTTTCCACATTTGATGCCAAAGACTATAGTCTTTGCATTTTCATACATTTTGATGCCAAAGACTATAGTCTTTGCATTCACACATTTTGACCAAGACTATAGTCTTTGCATTTTCACATTTTGATGCCAAGACTATAGTCTTTGCATTTTCACACATTTGATGCCAAAGACTATAGTCTTTGATTTTCACACATTTTGATGCCAAAGACTATAGTCTTTGCATTTTCACACATTTTGATGCCAAAGACTATAGTCTTCCATTTTCACATTTTGATGCCAAAGACTATAGTCTTTGAATTTTCCACATTTGATGCCAAAGACTATAGTCTTCCATTTTCAACTATTTTGATGCAAAAGACTATAGTCTTTGCATTTTCACACATTTGATGCCAAGACTATAGTCTTTGCATTTTCATTTTGAGCCAAAGACTATAGTCTTTGCATTTTCACACATTTTGATGCCAAAGACTATAGTCTTTGCATTTTCACATTTGATGCCAAAGACTATAGTCTTTGCATTTTCACATTTGATGCCAAGACTATAGTCTTTGCATTTTCACACATTTTTTTGCCAAAGACTATAGTCTTTCATTTTCACATTTGATGCCAAAGACTATAGTCTTTGCATTTTCACATTTTGATGCCAAAGACTATAGTCTTTCATTTTCACTTTTGATGCCAAAGACTATAGTCTTTGCATTTTCACACATTTTGATGCCAAAGACTATAGTCTTTGCATTTTCACATTGACCAAAGACTATAGTCTTTGCATTTTCACACATTTGATGAAAGACTATAGTCTTTGAATTTTCACACATTTTGATGCCAAAGACTATAGTCTTTGCATTTTCCACATTTTGATGCCAAAGACTATAGTCTTTGCATTTTCACATTTTGATGCCAAAGACTATAGTCTTCCATTTTCACACATTTTGATGCCAAAGACTATAGTTCACAGATTTTGATGCAAAGACTATAGTTCACAGTTTTTAGACAAAGACTATAGATCACAATTTTTTACAAAGACTATAGTCTTTGCATTTTCACACATTTTGATGCCAAAGACTATAGTCTTTGCATTTTCACATTTTGATGCCAAGACTATAGTTTTGCATTTTCACACATTTGATGCCAAAGACTATAGTCTTTGCATTTTCACATTTTGATGCCAAAGACTATAGTCTTTGTATTTTCACACATTTTGATGCCAAAGACTATAGTCTTTGAATTTTTACACATTTTATGCCAAAGACTATAGTCTTTGCATTTTCACACATTTTTGATGCCAAGACTATAGTCTTTGCATTTTCACATTTGATGCAAAGACTATAGTCTTTGTATTTTCACACATTTTGATGCCAAAGACTATAGTCTTTGCATTTTCACCATTTTTTGAAAAAGACTATATTCTTTGTATTTTCACAGATTTTCTTTCCAAAGACTATAGTCTTTGCATTTTTACACATTTTGATGGCAAAGACTATAGTCTTTGCATTTTTACACATTTTGATTGCAAAGACTATATATAATCTTTGCATTTTCACACATTTTTATGCCAAAGACTACAGTCTTTGTATTTTCACATTTTCATGCCAAAGACTATAGTCTTCCATTTCACACATTTGATGCCAAGACTTGTAGTTCAAGAACACTTTGATGCAAAGACTATAGTTCACGAATTTTTGATGCAAAAGACTATGGATCACGAATTTTCATTGAAAAGACTATAGTTCACAAATTTTCATGCAAAGACTATAGATCACGAATTTTTTCATGCAAAGACTATAGATCACGAATTTTTCATGCAAAAGACTATAGTCTTTGCATTTTCACATTTTGATGCCAAGACTATAGTCTTTGTATTTTCAAACATTTTGATGCCAAGACTATAGTCTTTGCATTTTCACACATTTTGATGCAAAGACTATAGTCTCCATTTTCACACATTTTGATGCCAAAGACTATAGTTCATTTTACACTTTTGATGCAAAGACTATAGTCTTTGCATTACATGGCAAAGACTATAGTCACGAATTTTTCATTGAAAGACTATAGTTCACAAATTTTCATGCAAAAGACTATAGATTTGAATTTTCATACAATGGCTTACTATAGATCACAATTTTCATGCAAAGACTATAGTCTTTGCATTTTCACATTTTGATGCCAAAGACTATAGTCTTTATTTTCACACATGAAGCCAAGAGACTATAGTCTTTGCATTTCACACATTTTGATGCCAAAGACTATACTTCCACACATTTTGATGCCAAAGACTATAGTTTTGAACACTTTGATGCAAAAGACTATAGATCACGATTTTCATGCAAAGACTATAGTTCACGAATTTTCATGCAAAGACTATAGTCACGAATTTTTCATGCAAAGAAGACTATAGTCTTTCATTTTTTCACATTTTTGAAGCAAAGACTATAGTCTTCCATTTTCACACATTTTGATGCCAAAGACTATAGTCTTTGCATTTTCCACATTTGATGCCAAAGACTATAGTCTTTGCATTTTCACACTTTTTTATGCAAAACACTATAGTCTTTGCATTTTCACACCCTTTCATGCAAAATACTATAGTCTTTGCATTTTCACACATTTTTATGCCAAAGACTATAGTCTTTGAATTTCCACAATTTGATGCCAAAGACTATAGTCTTTGCATTTTCACATTTGAGCCAAAGACTATAGTCTTTGCATTTTCACACATTTTGATGCCAAAGACTATAGTCTTCATTTTCACATTTTGATGCCAAAGACTATAGTTTTCACATTTTGATGCAAAAGACTATAGATCACGAATTTTCATGCAAAGAGACTATAGTTCACGAATTTTTTCAAATGCAAAAGACTATAGATCATTTTCACCATGCAAAGACTATAGTCTTTGCTTTCCACACATTTTGATGCCAAAGACTATAGTCTTCCATTTTCACACATTTTGATGCAAAGACTATAGTCTTTGCATTTTCACATTTTGATGCAAAGACTATAGTCTTTGCATTTTCACATTTTAATGCCAAAGACTATAGTCTTTGCATTTTCACACATTTTCATGCCAAAGACTATAGTCTTTGCATTTTCACATTTTGATGCAAAGACCTAGTCAAAATGCAAAAAGACTTTATTTCACAATTTTGATGCAAAGACTATAGTTCACGAATTTTTCATGCAAAAGACTATAGTCTTGAATTTTCATGCAAAAGACTATAGTCTTTGCATTTTCCTATTTGATGCCAAAGACTATAGTCTTTAGATTTTTACACGTTTTATGCCAAAGACTATAGTCTTTAGATTTTTACACGTTTCATGCCAAAGACTATTATCTTTGAATTTTTACACATTTTCATGCCAAAGTCTATAGTCTTTGCATTTTCACACATTTTGATGCCAAAGACTATAGTTCATTTTACACTTTGATGCAAAGACTATAGTTCACGAATTTTGACATGCAAAAGACTATGGATCACAATTTTCATTGAAAAAGACTATAGTTCACACATTTACATGCAAAGACTATATCTGCATTTTCTAAATGCAAAGACTATAGATCACAATTTTTCATGCCAAGACTATAGTCTTTGCATTTCACTATTTGATGCCAAAGACTATAGTCTTTGCATTTTCACACTTTGATGCCAAAGACTATAGTCTTTGCATTTTCACACATTTTGATGCCAAAGACTATAGTCTCCATTTTCACATTTGATGCCAAAGACTATAGTTCAAGACATGATGCAAAGACTATAGTTCACGAATTTTGAGGCAAAGACTATGGATCACGATTTTCATTGAAAGACTATAGTTCACGAATTTTCATGCAAAGACTATAGATCACAATTTTCATGCAAAGACTATAGTTCACGGTTTTCATGCAAAGATTATAATTCACGATTTTTCATTCAAAGACTATAGATCACAGATTTTCATGCAAAGCTTACTATGAATCACGAATTTTTCATAAATGCAAAGACTATAGTCTTTGCTTTTCATTTCATATTTAATGCCAAAGACTATAGTCTTTGCATTTTCAAACATTTTGATGCCAAAGACTATAGTCTTTGCATTTTCACACATTTTGATGCCAAGACTATAGTCTTCATTTTCTACATTTTGATGCCAAAGACTATAGTTCAAAAGACTTTGATGCAAAAGACTATAAATTTCACGATTTTGATGCCAAAGACTATAGATCACGAATTTTCATTGAAAAGACTATAGTTCACGAATTTTCATGCAAAGACTATGAATCACGAATTTTCATGCAAAGACTATAGATCCACAATTTTCATGCAAAAGACTATAGTCTTTGCATTTCACACATTTGATGCCAAGACTATAGTCTTTGTATTTTCACACATTTGATGCCAAAGACTATAGTCTTTGCATTTTCACACATTTTGATGCCAAGACTATAGTCTTTGCATTTTCACACATTTTGATGCCAAGACTATAGTCTTTGCATTTTCACATTTGATGCCAAAGACTATAGTCTTTGCATTTTCACATTTTGATGCCAAAGACTATAGTCTTTGCATTTTCACACATTTTGATGCCAAAGACTATAGTCTTTCATTTTCACATTTTGATGCCAAAGACTATAGTTCACAAATTTTGATGCAAAGACTATGGATCTGAATTTTCATTGAAAAAGATTATAGTTAACATTTTTATGCAAAAAAGACTATAGATTATGAGTTTTCATGCAAAAGACTATAGTTCTGAATTTTTCATGCAAAGACTATAGGTCACCAATTTTCATTCAAAAGACTATAGTTTACGAATTTTGATGCCAAAGACTATGGATCACGAATTTTCATTGAAAGACTATAGTTCGATTTTTCATGCAAAGACTATAGATTATGAGTTTTCATGCAAAAGACTATAGTTCACGAATTTTCATTCAAAGACTATAGATCAAAATTTTCATGGAAAAGACTATAGTTCACGATTTTCATGCAAAGACTATAGCTCCGCAATTTTTTCATGCAAAGACTATAGTTCACGAATTTTTCATTCAAAAGACTATAATTCACAATTTTTCATTCAAAAGACTATAGTTCACGAGTTTTCATGCACAAAGACTATAGTCTGATTTTTCATAAAGACAAAAGACTATAGATCACAATTTTTCATGAAAAGACTATAGATCACGATTTTTTCATTCAAAGACTATAGTTCACGAATTTTCAATGCAAAAGACTATAGTCTTTGAATTTTCACATTTTGATGCCAAAGACTATAGTCTTCCATTTTCACACATTTTGAAAGACTTGCATTCTTGCATTTTCATTTGAAGCCAAAGACTATAGTCTTCCATTTTCACATTTTTTGATGCCAAAGCCTATAGTTCACAAATTTTGATGCCAAAGACTATGGATCACAATTTTCATTGAAAGACTATAGTTCACGATTTTTCATGCAAAAGACTATAGATTATGAGTTTTCATGCAAAGACTATAGTTCACAATTTTCATGCAAAAGACTATAGATCACAATTTTCATGGAAAAGACTATAGTTCACGATTTTTCATGCAAAGACTATAGATCACAATTTTCATGCAAAAGACTATAGTTCACGAATTTTCATGCAAAAGACTATAGTTCACCAATTTTCATTCAAAGACTATAGTTCACGAGTTTTCATGCAAAGACTATAATTAACGATTTTTCATGCAAAAGACTATAGATCACGAATTTTCATGAAAGGACTATAGTCACGATTTTCATTCAAAAGACTATAGTTCACGAATTTTCATGCAAAGACTATAGTCTTTGAATTTTCACATTTTGATGCCAAAGACTATAGTCTTCCATTTCACATTTTGATGCCAAGACTATAGTCTTTGCATTTTCACATTTTGATGCCAAAGACTATAGTCTTCCATTTTCACATTTTGATGCCAAAGACTATAGTTCACAAATTTTGATGCAAAAGACTATGGATCACGAATTTTCATTGAAAGACTATAGTTCACGATTTTTTCATGCAAAAGACTATAGATTACATGAGTTTTCATGCAAAAAACTATAGTTCACGAGTTTTCATAAAAGACTATAATTCACGATTTTTCATTCAAAGACTATATATCACGAATTTTCATGCAAAGACTATAGTTCACATTTTCATTCAAAGACTATAGTTCACAATTTTTCATGCACAAAGACTATAGATCACGAATTTTCCATGCAAAGACTAGTCTTTGCATTTTCACACATTTGACCAAAGACTATAGTCTTTGCATTTTCACATTTTTGAGCCAAAGACTATAGTCTTTGCATTTTCACATTTGATGCCAAGACTATAGTCTTTGCATTTCACATTTTGATGCCAAAGACTATAGTCTTTGAATTTTCACTATTTGATGCCAAAGACTATAGTCTTCATTTTCACACATTTTTAATCCAAGACTATAGTCTTTTATTCATTTTGATGCCAAAGACTATAGTCTTCATTTTCACACATTTTGATAAAGACAGACTATTGTCTTTCCATTTTCACACATTTTGATGCAAAGACTATATCTTTTACATTTTCCACGGAATAAAGAGACTATAGTCTTTGCATTTTCACCATTTTTGCCAAAGACTATAGTCATTGATTTCACACATTTTCATGCCAAAGAGACTATAGTTCTTTGCATTTTCCACATTTTGTGCCAAAGACTATATTTCATTGCATTTTCACACATTTTGATGCCAAAGACTATAATTTCATTACACTTTCCACTTTTGATTTTTTCATATAGACTATGGAGTTCGTATGATTTCACATTTTGATGCCAAGAGACTATAGTTCATTACATTTTTCACATTTTCATGCCAAAGACTATGTTCATTGCATTTTCACACATTTTCATACCAAAGACTATAGTTCTTACATTTTCACACATTTTGATGAAGACTATAGTCTTACAATTTCCACTTTTGCAATTTTCATACCAAAGACTATAGTTCATGCAATTTCACACATTTTCATGCCAAAGACTATAGTCTTCCATTTTCACACATTTGATGCCAAAGAGACATAGTCTTCCATTTTCACATTTTGATGCCAAAGACTATAGTCTTCCATTTTCACACATTTTGATGCCAAAGACTATAGTCTTTGCATTTTCACACATTTTGATGCCAAAGACTATAGTCTTTGCATTTTCACACATTTTGATGCCAAAGACTATAGTCTTCCATTTTCACACATTTTGATGCCAAAGACTATAGTTCAAAGACATGATGCAAAGACTATAGTTCACGAATTTTGAGGCAAAGACTATAGATCACGAATTTTCATTGAAAAGACTATAGTTCACGAATTTTCATGCAAAGACTATAGTTCACGATTTTCATGCAAAGACTATAATTCACGATTTTCATTCAAAAGACTATAGATCACGAATTTTCATGCAAAGCACTATAGATCACGAATTTTCATGCAAAAGACTATAGTCTTTGCATTTTCACATATTTTGATGCCAAAGACTATAGTCTTTGTATTTTCAAACATTTTGATGCCACAGACTATAGTATTTGCATTTTCATACATTTTGATGCCAAAGCCTATAGTTCACAAATTTTGAGGCAAATGACTATGGATCACGAATTTTCATTGAAAAGATTATAGTTCACGATTTTTCATGCAAAAGACTATAGATTATGATTTTCATGCAAAGACTATAGTTCACGATTTTCATGCAAAAGACTATAATTCACGATTTTTCATTCAAAAGACTATATATCACGAATTTTCATGCAAAGCACTATAGATCACGAATTTTCATTCAAAAGACTATAGTTCACGATTTTTCATTCAAAAGACTATAGTTCACGAATTTTCATGCAAAAGACTATAGATCACGAATTTCATGCAAAGACTATAGTCTTTGCATTTTCACATGTTGAAGCCAAAGACTATAGTCTTTGTATTTTCACACATTTGAAGCCAAGACTACAGTCTTTGCATTTTCACACATTTTCATGCCAAAGACTATAGTCTTTCCATTTTCACACATTTTCATGCCAAAGACTATAGTCTTTAGATTTTTACACGTTTCATGCCAAAGACTATAGTCTTCCATTTTCACACATTTTTAATCCAAAGTCTATAGTCTTTGTATTTTCACACATTTTGATGTCAAAGACTATAGTCTTCCATTTTCACACATTTTGAAGCCAAAGACTATTGTTTTCCATTTTCACACATTTTGATGCCAAAGACTATAGTCTTTGCATTTTCACACATTTTGAAGCCAAAGACTATAGTCTTTGTATTTTCACACATTTTCATGCCAAAGACTATATTTCATGCAATTTCACACATTTTCATGCCAAAGACTATATTTCATGCACTTTCACACATTTTCATGCCAAAGACTATATTTCATGCACTTTCACACATTTTCATGCCAAAGACTATAGTTCATGCACTTTCACACATTTTCATGCCAAAGACTATAGTTCATGCACTTTCACACATTTTCATGCAAAGACTATAGTTCATGCAATTTCACACATTTTCATGCCAAAGACTATAGTTCATGCACTTTCACACATTTTCATGCCAAAGACTATAGTTCATGCACTTTCACACATTTTCATGCCAAAGACTATAGTTCATGCATTTCACACATTTTCATGCCAAAGACTATAGTTCATGCAATTTCACACATTTTCATGGCAAAGACTAAAGTTCATGCATTTTCATGCATTTACATGGAATTTGTAAATTTGCTCTTGGTGCATGGATAGATATTTGATAGACAGTCTTACACAGCTGAATGTTATTACTACATCAACAGGAATTAGGCTATATAGATCACAAAAAATACTACACATGAATAATGTTAGTATTTCCATTAGTTTTACAATGAAATTACTATAACTCGGCAAAAGCTTGTTTTCATAAAATATTTATTATAAAATTTTCGTTCGCACAACATATTTGATAGCGAGCTGCCAGGCACCAAAGATGTTTCTGTTGATAGCATAATTGCCCAGGCAATCGAAGAATTCTCTCACTGAAAATTATATTTTGTCAACGTTGAAAACTCATTCCATTACAGTGCAATCACAACTTTAGCCGAACACTAACACACCACACCACAACTAACTCCAACGAAATCCACAAAAAAGCAAATTAGTGAGTAAACCACGAATGTTGTACGAGCTAGCTACGACATAGAACCGATAATTAATCGTTCGACATCGGAAATTCGAAATATACATGTGATGTATTGATTTAAGGCGAGTGACGGTAATGGTACTTGGGTAAGGGAGTAAAATTTCATAATATTCTCTAGAACGTTTTCAACTTAAATACACATTGTTATGGCGTTATCTACAAATGCCATCAAAGAGGCAAACGAACAGATCTCTCTCATGCACACGAAGATGCAAGGAATGCAGAAAGAAATCGATAAATTACATCAATTGTTATCATCGAAGAAAGAGGAAGAAGTAAAGTTCGACATGCAGCAAATTGTAAATAAGAAAGACGTCGAAATAGAAGAATTGAAGACACAGTTAGCCGAGTCAAATGATAAAATAACTAGGCTAGAGCAAGAAATTGTTGATTTTGAAGTAAAAATGGAAAAACTTCAAAGCAAAAGTAAAATTTTAGACGAAGTGGTAGGTTTTCATGGCCAACTTGAGCGATTGTTGTCGTATTTTAAAATTGTAAAAGAAATGAATGTTAATCAAAATGATATTAATGATAACATACGTGAGACAGAAATAACTGATAGCTATCTTAGCGATGATGAGCAAGTTATGAAGACAGATGTAATTTTAAACCAAATAAACGGTGATTCAAACACAGGAACTGTACATCTTGAAAATGTTTGAAACAAATTAATAATTAATAATAAAGCATTGAAGTGTTTCATTTATATTTGAAGGTTGTAAAAGCTGATACAAATTTTAGTTGCAACAGTGTTATTTTTCTAATGATTTATAAATACTAGCTATAGTCAAGAAAATATACAAAACTTTTCTTTCATAATAAATTTTGATGACTACCAACAAAACTAAACAAAAATGTGCACATTGTGTGGTATTTGAAAGTTATGATTAGTGCATGATAAACTTGAACAATTTAATGAATAAAAAATATATTTCACGAATTGCTGTTATATCAATACATTGATGATTTTATTTCCAGTTTATTTGTTGTAGTAAAATTACGTTATTTCCGCTTGACAGTTCACAAGATAAAAGATTAAATACTTAGTTTGCATCGAGTTCTTCAACATTGACAGTATCTAAAAATGAACACCAAATCAATTGCACCTGTAACTTAATTCAACGAATGATACAAACATATTTATTTCAACTTGACGTGTATAATGAAAGTATTGGAGTAATGGGCGAACTACCTTAAGAAGACGGGACTAAATCATCAAATCTCTGATTTTTCTCAAGTCTCTTTTCAATTTTAATCAAACGGTTGACTCCGTCAACAACCAGTTGAACAAGTTCAACTTCAGAGACACCAAGACGATCGGAGTTTGAGATATCAAATATCGAACCAACTGCCGCTGTGTCAACTCCACCTTTCAAAAACATTCAAAATTATATTTGCTGATAGCAAGCTGAGACAAACTTATTACTATAAATAAAAACATGATTTTTTAAAAAAGGTCTTTTGTTGGGTGTCGCCTTAGTTTGATCAATTTCTAAACCTGTTCCACGTTTCTGCAACTTCAATTTTCCAAGGATTTCATCAAATCGTTTATTCTTAAAAATATATTGTATAAATTAATGTTTACATCGATATAAAAAATGGTGGCAATGTTAGTAAGATTACAGTACAGTCAGTACTCTCGTTTTCTATTTTACCTTTGCCAGATAAGGCAATTTAACATGAACTCCTGCTCTAAGACCAGTACCAAGGTTACTGGGACAAGTCAATATGTAGCCCAAATGTTGATTCCACATATATTGATATCCTTCTTTTTTTATTAATCTTTCCACTTCATTAAGGCCTTCACAGAATCTTTGAAACACTTTCTTCATGTTTCCTCCTTTCTCCATCGAGATTATGCGAGTGTGGTCTTCCTCGTTAATCTTTTAAAGAAAAAGTGACTAAGTACTTAGTACCTCATATTTTGTTAAAAATTTTTCGTTCTGCGTTCTAAATAATATGGTTTGCAAAACAAACAGTTGTTTTGATGGACTCTATTTTTAGATACTGATGTGACAATGCTCACTGAAAGTTATAAAACCATTTAATAGCTGCACTTAAACCTTGCGGGATTTTGCAAGACACGACAGTATACAGCTAAAAGGATGCAACATCTTGTGGGATGCAGCAGAAACAGGTCGATGTAGTAAGTTTTTTAACTTACCCAGACAAGAAAATTTTTATTCGTGTTGTGAAAGATGCCTCGGGCATCTGGCCAGTCTCGCGCCATTCCTGCGCATGTCAATAACGGCGAAACGGGTTTATCAAACAAGAAATGATCTTCAATCAACTGGTTTTGGTCAGCTTCAGACATGCCATTCAGTGGATAATAACGTCCAGCAAGTTCACCTGTGAAAGTAGTAAAAGAATTTCAATAAAGAAACATAGTTGTTAATTTGTATGTATGAAACATACAAATAACTATTTAGTCTTCCGCATGCTAACAAACTTGAACATTTATTAAAGTTCTACAAACAGTATTTTCTACGTTAAAATACTTCTAGCTAATACAGGAAATCACATTGAAAATGTAGGTTTGAAAAATATTCAAATACAGTATGTTTCAAACCACGAAAAGTCTTGATCCTTCTCATTTCTACCATAAATTACAAATACATTAATTATTTGTGGCTTTTTAATGTATTTTTTGTGCAGAGCTTCTTACTGCAGATCTTTACGGCTTTCAAGGCCTTTTCGTTGTACCTTTCAATCCTTCTAAGGCACCATTCACAATTCTCTCGACTTCCCGTCGTTCACCTCGAGAACAATGAGGAGGCAAAGCAAATCCACGAATGGAACGCCCAGTGCGTACGCGCGAAGACAAAACATATCTATCGTCAAGGATTCCTCCTTGCAATTTGGAGTAACTTAGGTCTGTTTTATGCATATCTGATTTCTTGAAGCCATTGTGTCTTTCCTCAATGATGGGATCAAATAAATCAGCAAACACCTCATAACTTTCTTCATCTCCAGCAACAATACCAACAGTTGAAATGAAAGGATGACCAGGATTATCTACTCCAGTTTGGATTGCTTCATCCAATGAGAATCCAGATTTCGTGAGCTTATTGCGCAGTTTCTCGTAAACTTTTGGCGAGAGATGCTTTGCCATTAAGTTGTTATGTTTTTTGAGATCAGGATAATCATTCAGTTTCATAAATACGGAAGATGTACTGCCCCCAGTGAATCTACAACATGCATATATTGCTGTACCAGCCGCAACAATACCTCCAGCAGCCCATAAAACTTTACGTTGATTGAGGAGATTCATAATCTCGTCTTTTAAAGACAACAGCTTTGTTTGACTCTTGCTCGCACAAAATCTTCTTTAATTGATGCTAATTACTTAAGAAGTCCTCTATTACAAGCAATCTAATTAAATGTTAATTAAACGAGCTAAATTGTTACGTCAAAACTCTCTCGTAAAGTAATTAAACGGAATTTGAAAAAAATGCGAGAAGTGCTTTTATATCACTTTAAAAAGAATTTTTGAATGATCCTGTCATAGCTGGATTTTCAGATTGCTAGGTTGAAGCAAATATGAATATTTTCTATATCGCAATGCATACAAAGGTTTTGCTTATCGTGTAAAAGAATAGAATGGCCTTATATCACTGTCGAAAAATTGTTGAAAAACCAACAACCTTAAACTAAACTTGATCTAAATGATTTAAACTAGGTGGCGTTGATGGTTTGTGCAAAGAAAATATGTTTATACAGCTGTGAAAAAGAATCCATTACGCAGGAAAAATAAACTCTGTTGCTTGAGTATTTTGAAGCGCTAAATTGAATTGTAAAATATCCAAAGATAGTTATATTTAAAGATACATTTTCTCCGTCCATCTGACTCAATTCAATAGCTTTCCGAAAAAACTTAAAAACAAAATGAAAAATGAAAAACAACCAAGAACCAAAATTAGAGAAATAATTGACAAGTAGATACATAATACAGGAAAGAGTATTCTTTTCAATGTTGTATTGTCTACAACTATTTTAACCTCGTTGAAAATACTGCATTAAAATTTGCATCATGAAATTAAATTTAAACTTTAAAGAACTTAGTAGTAGATAATCGTTCATTTTCCAAACTCCTTGTCTGTCCAACCAAAATACAGTTCTAAATCATTGACAATGTTTGATCGATGATTTTGATCGTTGATTGTAAATATGTTAAATTTGTCTCATCGCCACCTTTCCATGCAGAAACTGCCATTGTCTTTGATCGTACCTTGTACGATTCAAAAATCAGTTTCTATGCACTGTTCATAATTCCTGTCTTTATGTTTCTGAACATTTTCAAAATCAAATTGTTCTTTTTTCGTGTTTAATAGAAGCTTTCTTTAAAAAACTTTATCTTCAAAACAATTGAGGTCAAGTAAGACTTTCTCGAATTTTTCAAATTCCTTTAAAAATGATAACAAGCAATCATTTGCGATGCTTTCGTTTCTTTGTCATATTGTTTCTTTGCTGCTCTTCCATCTGTACTCCACGTTATTCGTTTCAGAAGTGATCGAATTTCATATTATAAGACAACAATTTCAACATTGACAAGATATGCTTGTCTGTGATGTGACACCTCTGATATATAGACTGACTGTTATATATCTATGTTGTTGAACATGTTATCACTATTTGTAATAGATATCATGCAACGACGTTACAAAACTTTGTATTGCAATGTTGACCGATTGGATACTCAAAACCTCTTTAAATTTCTTTTTAAATGTGCTGTTCTTGCTGAGTTGGAAATGTATTTTGAGATCTTCAAGTCTCTTATTTTTATATTTCTTACGGAAAGCAAACTAAAATATTTTAACTGTAATGTATTGTTCTGTTTCGTATAGCTCATTGCATTTCCACTAGTCGATATAATATTTTTTAGTAACGTACTTCCTTACAAAACTATGAGAATAATATACATATATGTATGTATAAGTAAACGAACAAAAACTATTTATAATGAACAGTTAAAAAGGAAATTAAAAACGGACGAAACAGAAAATTAATTAATTCTCTGAGTATGCGCTGGTAGAATTATACAAATGATTGCAATTTGCAAAGCAGTAAACGTCTAGATAACTTTATTATTACATACATCCATTTGCTATTGTTGACTTTTTAACCTCTTCTTTTCATTCAACAATTTAAAATTATTGAATAGAAGAAAAATTTTATTAATCAACCCAAATTTAGGTAAAAAAGAACATAAAAATATTAGTCAGAAAAATCTTACGAACCTTGCTGACATCAATCTGTAAACAGATATGTTGTTCACAAACAGTTTTTAAAAAGTTTTTTACATTTTGACAACCGAAATTGTATTCTTTGTGAATGACTGATTAACAGCATAAGTAATGTACCTTTCAATCCTTGTAATGCACCATTGACGATCTTCTCGACTTCCCGTCGTTCACCTCGAGAACAATGAGGAGGCAAAGCAAATCCACGAATAGAACGCCCAGTGCGCACGCGCGAAGACAAAACATACTTATCGTCAAGGATTCCTCCTTGCAATTTAGAGTAACTTAGGTCTGTTTTATGCATATCCGATTTCCTGAAGCCATTGTGTCTTTCCTCAATGATGGGATCAAATAAATCAGCAAACACCTCATAACTTTCTTCATCTCCAGCAACAATACCAACAGTTGAAATGAAAGGATGACCAGGATTATCTACTCCAGTTTGGATTGCTTTATCCAATGAGAATCCAGATTTCGTATTGATATCGCGAAGTTTGCCGTACATCCGAGGTGTAAGGTGTTTTGCCATGAGATTATTATGGATAGCAAGATCTGGATAGTCCATGGACGGGGAAAGTTTATAAAATTTTGCTGCTTCTAAGTTTTGTCCATGAAAAAATCCAGTAACAACAGCACCTGCAGCTAAAGCTCCACCAGCTGCAACGAGCAGTTTACGTTGTGCAAATAATGAAGCCATTTAAAGTTTTAAACAACTTGAAATCAAAACAACTTCCACAAAAACGCGCAAATTAGAACTACTTGCAATTCTAATTAAAGTCTCTATTAAGCAATTATTAAAAAGTTGATTGTTATGACATCATGCGTTGACAGCAGTTTATCAAAGGACTGGAACCTAGGCCTGCTATTCATTCCTAGCAAGAAATAAACGTATTGAATCATATCTTCATTGGACTTGTTTTGAAAAAGCAAAATATTCGCATGCTTTTCAAATAACGGATTTATTTTACACTAGAACTGACATCAAAATGTAAAATTACATTTTCTTTCATGTCGATTTTATTGACTGAAATAATAAAAATATCAACCATTGCAGCTACAACAGAGAGACATATTAACCATTGCAGCTACTACAGAGAGACATATTAACCATTGTTTTTGCAACTACAGAGAGACAGTTTAAACAAATTGTTTTGATGGAGATTTTAATCGTTCACAAATTCGTTTTTTCCGAGTTTTACCATCTTGAAATTAGTCTTTAGTTTTAAAACAACCAAGAAACCTTAAAGTGTTCAAGTGTTTTTGAAATAGACATTTTGCACAAAAGAAAATTGTACCAATCTTTACGGGAACAAAGCCTATATTGCACAGTATTTAAAATAAAGAAATCATCTACGATAATTATACTATAGTATGTTCTCTAGAGATGATTATAAAATATGGTCTGAAATTTCCAAGCTGCCATAACGAAAATTTATTCGTTTTTTCAATAGCCGGAAAAAGAATTTAATAAAAACAGTACTGCCATTATTTCATTCACAAAGCGAAAACATACCAAAAGATATTTTAATACGGCCTTGTATACGTGAATCCCTAAATATTTCAATTCAAACATATTATTTTCCACACTCTCCTCTTCTGACTGCGTATTTTATGTACCTGACCATTTTCGTAGTTCATGTGTATGGCTTCATCTTGTTTCCTTTCCCTTGTTTTTAGATTACAAAGTTTAACGCCACAGTTGTCTTAAAATCTTCGCAGAAGCAAGTCGTGAAGACACAAATGTAGCAAATGCCAAAATGACTAGTGTTACAGTTATAAATAAATAATCAAAATCTTCCTTTAACACGTCAAATAAACGTGATGGAGTAACACGAGTAAAATAAAGATCAAGCCCATAAACAAATACCAAACAAGTTGATTCTAGTCCTGCAGGAGATGTATAAATACCTTGAATATTGCTCACTAAAATAAAAAAAAAACAATGAAATAATGAGAATTGAAAAGAAAAGAAGTTTAATATTTTTTTAAATTAAAAATAATCAATAAATTCTGTGCAATCTTACCAGTTTGATTGTAGTTGATGAAAGATGTTTCAATAATTGGCAGCTCCGGAATGTAAGGTAAGAGTCCTTCTTCTCTCAGCTTCATTGAATCAGTAAAATTTCGTCGAGGATCCAATAAAGATTTAGGCAAGCTATAAACATAGCCAAGACTTACACCAATAAGTAAGGTCTTTTTCGTAATACCAGCATTTGTTATGGAAGTAGCCATGGTTTCAACATTCAATGGGAAAATATAGGACTGTTGTAGTACCATGGGGGATATAGGAGGATCAAACGACGAAAATGCTGTACTATTTCGTTCATGATATCCTTCATATAACTCAATCACAGCTA
The DNA here is from genome assembly GCF_021976095.1 of Xenia sp. Carnegie-2017. NCBI lineage: Eukaryota > Metazoa > Cnidaria > Anthozoa > Malacalcyonacea > Xeniidae > Xenia > Xenia sp. Carnegie-2017. Next base: position 2,465,824 of record NW_025813402.1, read on the forward strand.
ACTCATGACGTCGAGATTTTGTGTTTAGATATTTATATATGATCCAATTTTCGGAATGAATAACGTGCACAGGTCCTTGAGCGTTTCTATGACGACCATGATGAACTATGCTTCCTAGAAACATAGAAATCTCAAGATTGAAGGTTTACTATTGAAAATCAATACCATAGACAAGGAATATAGCGTTTGCAGTATCAAGAAATTCGTATTAGGATACGCAATAAACGAAAAACTTTTACACATTATTAATTAAAAAAAAGCCATCAAAGTATATGATTACCTGTAACAGAATCTATGAGCAGAACATGTATGAATGGTTTTGTTTCTTGAGGTGATTTCGTGATAACTGCCATAAGATTTGGATTCAAATATTTATAAAGAACTTGACGATCACCTAAGACACGACCAGGTGAATGAACATGTTCATTTGTTCTCTTGAACACTAGAAATGAAGGAGGAATGAGAATAAAGTTTTCTATTTCTTTGCTCACTATAATTTATTTTGAAAATAATGACATTAAGCAAAGTATATGATCCTTTTTCACTGTTCACACTACAGCACATTTTTAGTATAAAACAGAGGTGTCTATACGAAAATAAAATAAAAACATACATCAAAATGCCCTAAATGTTCATTTATGTTCACGTATGTTCACATATGTTCATGTATGTTCACATATGTTCATGTATGTTCACGTATGTTCACATATGTTCATGTATGTTCATGTATGTTCACGTATGTTCACATATGTTCATGTATGTTCATGTATGTTCACGTATGTTCACATATGTTCATGTATGTTCACGTGTTTGATGACGTATGTTTATGTATGTTCACGCATGTTCACGTATGTATTTTCACGTATGTTCACGTATGTATTTTCACGTATGTTCACGTATGTATGTTCACGCATGTTCAAGTATGTATTTTCACGTATGTTCACGTATGTATTTTCACGTATGTTCACGTATGTTTATGATAAACTTACCAACTTGATCAATAACATGTTCAGACGACAACAACTTTATTCTCCAAACTTCTTCCAGCTTAAGATTATTAATATTCACGACATATCCTGTCAATTGAACGTCAGCAGCGACATGAAGAAATATTGATTTCATCGTATTTTGGATGACAGATTTCGTGTTTGGTGGAAATAGATGAACATTAAGGTGTGTGTCAGCAATTAATAGAATCTTGGAAAATTTTTCATCTATGAAATGAAGATTGAACTATTGACAATGTTACGAACTTATTTTCAATATTTATATTTTATGTACATATTTGCAGCAACTAATAAAGTTTTTATTTAAAAAAAACCTTAAATAAAATAATACTCGTTATAGCGGATAGCCTGGCCCGCTTGGAAGCCATTTATTGCAAATTTTTATTACTCTTCAGCTTCTTCTACGAAATTAAAGTCATTGCGATAAGATGCAGACAGATTGGGTCAGGCTATGATTGATTGTGATCATCATACAAAGCTTTATTGGAGCGCAATTACGTAAAATCAATTGTTTCTAAATTTAGAACACATTTTTAAGAACTATTGACAATTCTTACCATGATAAGGTAGAAGCATAGTTTGCAGAATATGATATGGTAAATTCAATCCTGTTGGCATGTTGGGATCAATTGGTTTACCAGTTGAGGGATTAAATATAAACAAACGAGAGCCATGATTGGCTCGTCCCAGTACAATACATTGAGCAGAGAGAGGAAAATGAGCCACACTTCTTTGAACATACAACAATGATTTTGCAGAATGTTGAAATGGTAGCATATCAGGAATGAATCTTCGCCAAATTATTGAACCATCTAATTTAATATAAGTTGCACGATGTCAAAAATATAACTTGTTAACTTACTGTACATTTTCTAAGAACTCTATAGAAATACAGGAAAATTTTTTCTTAAGTTGCATGAATAATTTAAATGATAAGAATATAAACAATACATAATTAAAATCAAAATACTATAAAGGAAAGAATCTATAGAGGAAATAGGAAACATATTTACTTCTTTTTATTGAGAAACAGAAACACTTGTGAAGGTTTGGGGGGAGCTCAAAATTACTTGGAAACACTTGCACTTTTGTGCTTGTGCTTGCAATTGAATTTTTGATTTTCCCCAAACTTTCCCGCATGATTCTATAACTTTATGGAAACAGAGAAACTATTTTCTATGCCAAAGTATCATTTCATGAACTTCATTCATACTAAATATGGGGCTTTGCTCAACTAGATAAAAAGATTCTAAAAACATAAACATTTCATTTAACATAAAGATCACACTATACAGTAAAAATCTGCAAATATAACAAAACTTCGTAACATACAAATAATGATCAAAACCAAATAAGTATCATACATACAAACCTATCGTATCAAGACCAAACAACTTTCCTGAGGCTGTTACCACAATAATAATTTTTCTCAAATCAAATTGATCCCTAGTTAAATCTTCTCCTTTTCCATTTTTTACATTGTCACCATCATCATTATCAATGTTTAAACTGGCAAGAAACGCCTGAAGTTGTTGAAATTGTGCTTTAATCCGTTGAGAAAACATTGAGAAGACTTTACCTAAAAAAGAGATATACAATAAGAAAGAGACGATAGATTTATTTCAAATGCAAAATATCTCATGTATTACCATCATGATGATGACCAAACTCCTTTTGTAAGGCCTCAAAGTTTGCTTGTTGTGGTGAAACCGGCAGTTCAACCATCTCAGCAGCAGTAATTGTTGCCAAGGACTCTTCTCTTATCCATAAAGTCCGACCATTGTGTTGCAACATTACGACTGCATGATCTTCAAAGACAACTAACAGTTTATAACCAATGCTATTATCTTTGCGTGAAAAGAAATGTGAATAAAATTTTATTGGCTTCCCATGAAAATTTTCATTTGAAAATGTCTGTTGTATTGTGTCTAGTTCATCCATAGAACTAAGGTTGAAACACTTTACTTCTAATATTTTACTTTCATTAAATGATAAAGACAACAATAAATAATCATCACCAAATGATGAAGCATGAAACAACATTTCTTGATGATACTCCTTTAATTGTGTTATTGAATTATCTTTTTCCAACCTCAGCAACATTGAATGTTTTTCATTGATTCGTAGAACAAACTCTTGACAAAAGTGTTTTACTGATGATGAATGTAAAACAACCATTGATATTTCAGTTATAGTTTCATCATCAAATGTAGATGACATAATCTGTTGGCTTTTTACATTTTTTTCACTCCCTCCCAAAGTTAAAGTATAAATAATCCTCTCTTTGAGCTCTGCACATACCAAGGCCAGACCAACAAATACACAAGATGTTTTTTGGCTAAATAGCCAAGGAGCCACAAATGTCACCTGGTCCTTTTGTTTTCCTGAATCCATATAATATTTTTTAACAACAATCTCACTGTTACCATTACCAAGTATTTCAAGCGAAAAAATATCATGGTTATGGGCGACTAAACCAAGTATTTTGCTTGATAATTCATTTGACCAAATTTCCTTTCCTGTTCCGAGAGAAAATGCTTTAATCCAATTTCCTACCATGACATAAATATTTTTAGGATATTTCTCAGAGAAAACTAAATCGACTGATTTCAAACCACTCGCCAAATTATTGCTATCATGATAAAGACTGTTATTTAAAACATTTTCCCAAATAATATTTCCACTAGGATCCCAGAAACGCAGATACTTTCCTCCTCCTGACAAACTCACCAGTTTGTCAGAAAAATGCACAATTTTATCGACAGTATTCCTACTTTTTTCAAGGACACGCCTCCAAATTAAATTACCGGTTCTTGAGTTAATAGCAGCTAAAACATTCTGTTCTGATGAGACGATTATTCTCTTATTTACAGCAGATCCATCAAAATGAACATAATTTAACTTGCCTACATAGCTTTTTCTCCAATCAAACAATCCTATTTGATCTTCATACAAGCAGTAAGCTATAGAAAACATAAGAATCGTTATGAAAAGATAAAATAACAAAAATCGCATAAATCTGAAGTCAACGATCGCCATCTTGGATCAATTTAACACGTGGTGTGTGAAATGGAAATGACTATGTTCCATTGTAGGGAACTGACATGTTTGGGATCTGAGGGGGATACTAGAGAGGAATTAAATATACTAACATAATAGACGCCAAGAGAATTTATGGGGCAAGGGTGAAGATTTTCGTTGACGCTTTAAAAAAAGCCGAAGAAAGATGCAGTGAAGCTGGGATCGTTCTCGCGTTTTCCATTTTCCAAAAATGGACAGTTCTTGTTTGAAAAGGGGCAGTTCCATAAATCAAGTTTTGGAGAAAACTAACTCGAAAACTTAAAAGCGTATGATTAAAAAAAGTTAAGGTTTTAAATTGTTTGTCTTTCAGAGAAAATTCAAATTTTGAGTTTGATTTTGTCGTCTTCTTTATTTGAATCTTTTTTCTGCAAATCTATTTTTCTACAATTTGTGTTCTCAGAAGGATGAAAATGCTGTTTTATAGACAGAAGACCGGAATTTCATAGATTTTAAGATCCATTTTCCGGCAAACACCCATTCCAGACCCTCTTGATGAAATGTTAGATTCGGAGCAATGTACAGTTCTATATTGTTCTTACAAGATGACTCCTGTGTGAAAGTTACGAAACTAAACAAACGGTAATTCAACATAGGTAATATAAAACTTAAGAGTAACACAGCTTCTTTGCAACCTGCAGTTTAAATGAATTCAAATGTGTTCACCAATTTTGCTTCGTATCCTTACTAGGTTATATTCAAGAAAATAGCAAATAGATTTTACTGAATTCAATAAAGCGCCGTTTGATTGGCAATTTTATTGTGCGTTTGCCAAGGCTTAAATCTTTCCAATTTATACACATGATTGAAGTTAAAAACAGATTTATACAATATCCGAGGCATAACTTTTCAATAGATGTATTCATGGGAGTCGTTTTTGTGCTCATATAAAAATGTAAAAATGGGAATTTATTCTTTAGCATTCACTTTCTCAGCTTTGTTGTATAAATCATGATATATGCTTTGTAATGATTGATTAAATATCTTCCGATGATCCAGACTAGTGTATAGGTATTTTCTATTTGACCAAGATTCCCTATCATCAAGTTGTACAGTTACACTGAAACAATAAAGAAATTTGCAGTTTGAACAGAGACAGGATAAATACAAAATTTCCACGCAACTTCAAACGTTTTCTTTCCCACCAAAATACTTAATATAAAATTTTAATTTGAATGTTTGAATTTTATATACACCATGCACAATCACCGTCGCTGGTAATTTAAAAAGTTAAAAGATTCTACAATAAAAAACGGCTGTTTCAGTTATTGGGTTTCAAATAAATATATCTTGAAGAAATTAAATTATTTCATTAAACTCAATAAACTTTACCACACTTTATCAAAGTTCAATGACAAACATAAAATAATTGTAGCTTTAGTTCCAAATTTTTAGAATTTTATAAGAATTTTAGGTATAAAAGTTACCTACGATCTAATCCAACACCAGCAGAAGAGTTATAAGAATCATTAAAAGATCGATCAATAGCTTTTTGTCTTGCAACATCGATCTCATTTCTAAATTAAATAAATAAATGATTTTAAAGGAAAGTTAAAGATAAAAACAACAAAAAACGTTCTTGTATGTTAACAATATATAACTAACGTTCCTCAAAACGTTTTTTGATAAATTTTGCGATGTTATAAAGGGAATTGCAGGTGCTTGATGAGATGTTTAGTTTGATAAAAAGGTAAAAACATTTTGATGATTCTTGATAAATGATTACGCTTCGATGGCTTTAGAGTAAACGAAGAAAGATTCTGGAAAAACTTACACCCATAAAATCTCCGGTATAAGATAAAGTTTCAAAATATTTTTATCTCGCGACACTGTCTTTTTTCGCAAATATATTTTAGATCAAAATTTGTGTACATCACCCTATTTCTTCATCACATGAATAAATTCTCAAAAGCAAATACAAATCACCTTAATTCCTGAAGAGATGATAAACTTATGTGATCAGAGTCGGAGTCACTGTCTGATACATTCTATAAAGAACATGAAAACTTTTATGCTCAAGTAATACGGTGCGCATGCGCAATGAATATAGTTATAGATGAGAGTTTAAAATTAAGGATCGAACATGTTGTACATATGTTGCAATGAAACAGTGTCCGTGCTTTGCTGAATATGACGTCAACTATAGTCGTAGAACATGTGTAACTACCTATAGAGCTACATTCAACACAATATATTGAACATTACGGTTAAACTATACTACTACAACATGTTAATGTTACACAATATATTGAACATTATGGTTAAACTATACTACTACAACATGTTAATGTTACACAATATATTGAACATTACGGTTAAACTATACTACTACAACATGTTAATGCTACACAATATATTGAACATTACGGTTAAACTATACTACTACAACATGTTAATGCTACACAATATATTGAACATTACGGTTAAACTATACTACTACAACATGTTAATGTTACACAATATATTGAACATTACGGTTAAACTATACTACTACAACATGTTAATGCTACACAATATATTGAACATTACGGTTAAACTATACTACTACAACATGTTAATGTTACACAATATATTGAACATTACGGTTAAACTATACTACTACAACATGTTAATGTTACACAATATATTGAACATTACGGTTAAACTATACTACTACAACATGTTAATGCTACACAACATATTGAACATTACGGTTAAACTATACTACTACAACATGTTAATGCTACACAATATATTGAACATTACGGTTAAACTATACTACTACAACATGTTAATGTTACACAATATATTGAACATTACGGTTAAACTATACTACTACAACATGTTAATGCTACACAATATATTGAACATTACGGTTAAACTATACTACTACAACATGTTAATGTTACACAATATATTGAACATTACGGTTAAACTATACTACTACAACATGTTAATGTTACACAATATATTGAACATTACGGTTAAACTATACTACTACAACATGTTAATGCTACACAATATATTGAACATTACGGTTAAACTATACTACTACAACATGTTAATGCTACACAATATATTGAACATTACGGTTAAACTATACTACTACAACATGTTAATGTTACACAATATATTGAACATTACGGTTAAACTATACTACTACAACATGTTAATGCTACACAATACATTGAACATTACGGTTAAACTATACTACTACAACATGTTAATGTTACACAATATATTGAACATTACCGTTAAACTATACTACTACAACATGTTAATGTTACACAATATATTGAACATTACGGTAAACTATACTACTACAACATGTTAATGCTACACAATATATTGAACATTACGGTTAAACTATACTACTACAACATGTTAATGTTACACAAATATTGAACATTACCGAACATGTTACACAATATATTGAACATTACGGTCAACTATACTACTACAACATGTTAATGCTACACAATATATTGAACATTACGGTTAAACTATACTACTACAACATGTTAATGCTACACAATATATTGAACATTACGGTTAAACTATACTACTACAACATGTTAATGCTACACAATATATTGAACATTACCAAATGATCTTAGTAGCATTATACTTAAAAACAGAAACTGAAAAAATCGTCGTTTCTCTAAAATGTTTGTATTAAATATTACAGTCAACTATACCACTCAAACACTTTACTTTTATAAGTTAAATAAAATTACCACTCTAGTTTTTTCCAGTAGTTTTGCCACTCGTTCATGTAGTTCATCATCAGAAGATTCTTTAGAAGAACTGTATTCATCTGAATCTCTTTCAAAGACTTTCTTTCTACCAGAAAGTGCTCGATTGTAGGCTACATCATTTGATATTGGTGCGCTGTCGGGAAGCCTTGCACGAGACGGGTATGACGACACAGAACATCTGGAAGCGGATCGTAGTTTTCGTTCTGATCCAAGGTGATGAACTAACAATTTTTAATCATGAAGTTTTTAATATGCTTCAGCTTGACAGACAAGATAATCTTTATATCAAACAAGACAGGTATTGAAAGCTACATGACACTAAACATGAACACGTGATTAGACAAGATTGTCGTGCAACATTTCCAGCAAAACAATATCAACCTTACACAGATTATCATCAGCAGATCGACGCGTGTTGGGTAAACTGTTTCTTAACTTTGCAAGAGATTTAGCATTAGGACGACGAGGAGGAAAATCACGTCGAGATATAATATTTTCATTTGCTTTTCCTGTTTTAAATGGAGGTTTATTACAATACAACCTTGACTTTAACCTGGGAGACAATGACATTGATTTCTTTAAAACATCATGATGATTCTTTGGTCTTCTTGCAAACTCAGGTACATAATATTTGTCTATATGCATGGGACTAAGACTATGTGAAAGTCTGGAATTCGTTGCTTTCGGAGAGCGTTCATTGGCTGATTGCATTACAGGTAATTTATCGTCTTCATCAGAGCAGTCGCTTGTCTATGAAATAATTTTTCAAACAAAAATTTACTTTAAATTAAACTATGAGTCACATGAAGGATCACAACGAGCAATAAATGAAAAGTATATTTAGATACAACAGTTTACACTCATGTCACTTTACAAAACGTAAAAATTCTGATCTACTAATGCAAAATCGCAAGTATAATTGGGAATAAATTGAGAATGTAAGACACGAGTTTTTCAAAAGTTTATCAACTAATACAACAACATTCTCAAAATCACCCTTACATTGTCTTTATTATCTTGTGAAAATGAATGTCTTGTATAAAAAGATGATATTCTTGCTTCTTCCATTGTTGTGCTTGTTGAGAACTCTAATTTAGGATTTATACCCTAGTATGAAGATAGAAATAAAAATATTAATACAAAGTATTAATATAAACTGACAAGACTAAATGATATTAAAGTTCAGTAAAAAATGTCCATTTGAACATTTTGTTTATCACTGAAATAGGGATGACAATATAAAGGAACAGAAAACCGGAAAGTTCTTGGATCTTCGAAGAAGTATTTCACGATCAACGTCATTTTTTTTTGTGAGAGTTTTCTTAGGGAACAAGAATTTGCGAGTAGATTCTTCATAAGAAGCCAAACATTTACCACCTTGAAAAAATAATTCTTGACTAATTACATGAATTGATAATTACAAACACATAACTAGGTGTTCAAGGATTGTGTCAAGTTTCAAAAAAACATTTTCTTTGACTCTTAGATTAAACCAATCATAAAATATTTCATTCCATGTAATTTTGAGTCATATATAATGAGATGAACATCTAATGATTTCAATGGTCAATATATAAAGATGGATTTTGAGGGATGCATGGTTAGAGCACCTTGTTAGAGCTCCTACAAAACTATCATTGATCCATCTCTACATAAAAGAATGCTCCGTACGTAGGTGGAGGTTTGAAATTTGAAAGCATACATATGTATGCATATAAAACACAAATTTTCAGATACATCAAAATGTTAGACACCCAATGCCAAAAAAGTTAATGTAGTCTGACATACATCTTTGTGCAATTACTAAATGTTCTACAAAACATTGCATTAAAAATTATTTCTAGAAAATCATTATGAATACCTGGTCTTTGTTGAGAATATTGCAACAACTCAATAACCACATTTTCATCTTAAACAGAAACAACATGTTATTCAATGTCACGAGCACATTATTTCAATGCAAAATACCTTATATGATATGAAAATTTTATACCTTCTAACATCTCCATCACTTGAGAAGGTTCTGTGGCAGTAATAAATTTCTAAAATACATTTTATGATGTGAATCACGTGTTGGGTATCAACAAAATCATAAACTAAGAGTGGCATGTGGAACCTATTACACTCGTTCATACATTTTTGTTTCTTTATTTATATTTTTCAAGAATCTCTTAATGTTACATCTAACACAAAAAGCAAATATAAATTCTTGAGATTTTCAGTAATGGCTGCTTAATTTTCTAAATCAATGATTGTACAATATCTTTGCTCAAAATTTGTACAATCTCTATAGTTAAAAGCAGTTCAAGCAACTCTAATCAAATGGTTGTCTACTATCTTTGGTTATCACCTTTTCAAAGTATAGTCGTTCACTGAATAGTAAGGGAAAAGTAGCATAGACAGATTTTGTTCTTTTGGAACATCCAAGCAATGCAATTCTAATAAACAGCATGTTTCTATTGGAGAGATGTTTTGTACCTGGACATGAAACCTACAATGAAACACCATAAAACAGTCAACACTACATTACATACAATGTATGTGTCGTCCAGACATCAAGGGATGAAAAATTTCAAAAATACGCAAGCGCAATAAAATACTCTCTCAAAGTTATAAAACAAATGACAAAGAATAAAACAAGATAAAATTATACCAAATGAACATCAAGTTTCACTTCACACGATAAACCTTTGCACTCCATTTTTTAATGAAAATATACAAAATCTTTAAAATTCAAACATTTAACAAAGTTACACAAACAAAGTTGTACTACAGGTTGTCAACTTTTAATGACTCTGCTGTTCGAGAGGACGCCATGTCTATCATCTCATTCCTTCATTAATCATTCATAATAATTAATTATACCGTTAATTAAGAGCAACACCCGAATAATGGTCCCGGAGATTTTACCCATAGGGCAATTTCTACCTTTCTTCACAAGAGAAATAGTAATATAGATTTTTTTATACATGAAATCATAGGCGGCTCAGAAATCTGTTTAGATTTTTTGTTCAATTGATTTATTTCATTTTACTATATTTTTGCATTTTTTTTAACATTCAAATGTATTCCTATGCATATGAAGAACGCGAATATTTTTAGAGTGTTTCACAAATATTTTTCAAAACCTCTTCTTTCGTCTTCGCTAGACAAACATTGCACATAAATCAAACAATGTATTTACGATTTACATTAAAATCGATTGAATAAAAAACTTAAACAGATTACTGGGCCGCCTATGACGAAATGAAAATTTTTATTAGTTTATCGTATTGTTAAAAACACTTACCAATCATAAGAAGTTTTTAAAAGAAAACAATCAATTTATTTCAGCAAACATAACATAAATTTGTTTGTTTTTGTTAAAAATTAAAGAATAAAAATAAAAAAATACACGAGTATGGACATTGTATGTTCATATTTTTGCGCTAAACTCCAAAACATTTTAAGCAAAAAACATGGCTGCATTTGAACAGTGAGGACAGCCTTCAGCATGCTGTACAAAAAGCTGGAAAGTGCGTCTCAGTTCATTCACTTCGATTTGTGTACGATTTATGTTGTCTTGTAACCATTGATTTTCGTATTCAAGATTTTCCATTCGTTGTCTTTTGCGTTTCCTGTACAAACGACTGCTTACAACGTTTCTTTCCCTTCTTCGACGAAAATGCTCACTTTCATCTGTTTCAGCAGGCCGTGTACTCTTTGTTTTCTGATCAAGAACGACGGGATTATTTTCATCCAAATAATGAAGTGCAAGAAAAGGAGGTTCGTTAAAACGGACCAACGACAATGTCTTCTCCATTAAATCTTCACCAACACCAACATTATTATTCATACTCATACTTAACGGAATTTTTAAACAATTTTGAACATGCAAGTGAAACACTAGTGCAAAAAAATAAAAAATACTTTTTGAATGTTAGCGTAGCATGTCATGTGACGTGTGACGTAATCAACAGATCAGAAAATGTTAGAGATTACTATATAGCCATTGTATCATAGAAAAAATTAAATACTCAAATGCCGAACGAGTGCCTATTACCAATTATTTCTAATATCCATGACCTAGTTTGTTCAATCCATATTTAGTTTGCATGACGAGAAAACTTGTAAACAAGTATTCAAGCATAAGTGAAAGTTGACCTCCAAACAATAACCTTTGGTTTCATACATAAAAAACCGGCTAACCTGATGATACAAACAGCGTACATAACAATTTTCATTAAGTTCTAGCTTGTAATAAAATTTTCAAAGCCATTATGTAAATCATTTTTACATCGACACATTTCCTACATCCTCGTAATGCATGATCAATAGGTGAAAAATCGCCAGAATTTGTCATTTTGCTAAAAACCACGCATTAAGTTTCACATGAGTCTGATCTGGTAAGGTCTGATGTCAAGTATATGTCTTCAGAGGGTTATATTCACCACGATAATGTCTGCTTTCAGTCGTAGAAAAAACATAAACCACAAGAAGGCATTCTTTACACAAAGATACGGTTTGACGACAACAAGACATCTCGAGCTGTAATGTCATGATCACAAAAGGTTGAATAAAAAGTGAGTAATGAAACTATGTACAATTACAAAATTAACTTACCTCTGATAATGAGTCAGAACTTTTGTTAAACATTGTTTGCCAGGAGTTCCTACAGTCAATTGTATGGGATACTTTATTACTTTTAACTAAGCAGATAGTATCCTTGCTTTAGAATGTAATTCAATGAATTTTTGAAGTGAAGGAATGTGAAGATAAAGGTAAGAAATTTTGTAGATTAAGGTATCTTTGAACGTTCTAACATTTTAACATAGGTTAAATATTACAGAGAATATTGCTCTTAATGCAATATTATGTACGAATCTTATTTAAGTAGAATCAAGATAAAAATCAAACATTGTTATTTTTATTGAGTTGAAACAACTTTGTCGATAGAGTTGATTTAAGTCGCCCTGCCTGTGTTAAATGATATGATTACAATGTCAAATCAACACCAAAACTTTCCTCGATAAGAAATTAGGAATGAATCAACTCCTGTTTAAGATTGAATTAACTTATGTTTAGTTCAACTCTCGTTTAAAGTTAAATTAACTCGCAGTAGAGTCTAAACAATTTAAGATGAGATTAAAATAGCTCGTACGTAGAAGTTAAGTGTATTATGGTTAAAATCAATAGAGTTCAATAAGCAACGAAAAATGGATTGCTGTACGCCTTTTCTTTAACTCAACTTTTGCAGTAGTAGACAGGCAATAAAAACGAGCCGAACTCACCCAAACATTGTAAAGCAATTCCATAATCCCTGACCATTTCTCCATAACATTCGGTTGAACAGTTTTGTAAACAATCTTGAAAGTTTTAACTTGTCATTATCACTAACTCCCCAAATTTGATGTAAAATTGATCTCACATTTTCTTTTACAATATCGATTATCTATTGAAGTATGAGATTATTTCGAATACGATTTTATTCACCAGGCTTTTTTCATGCATTGTATATGTCATTCTTCATCATTCTTACGATAAAAAGAGTTTCATTAAGCATTACCTTTCGTCTCTTTACAGAATCTAGTTTTCCTAACCAATAATGAGCAACCCTTGGTTTATGATACGTCCAACTTTCACTAACCTAAATAGAGCGATGTTTTCATCACGAACGATGAAATGAAGATATTACTTGAAGTCGCAATGGCAGAATTTTGATGTAAGAACAACGTTATCAAGTACTCAAGAACAAAACGGTTTTTGAAATAAAATGAATAGGTATATAAAATGTCAAAGACAAAAATGGTCGATAAAAAAACTAGTTTTATCTACTGGATAAAGTGAAATACAGAGATGTTATATAAACCAGATTTCTTATATAGTTAAAATTTAATAAAGAAACGACCTCCAAACGGTTTTCATCTCAGTACAAATAAGTTAGATAATTGTACGATATTATATTAATTACTTGGTTTAAAACATGGCTAGCCTCTTCTTCCGTTTTTCCAGGAAATTTTATTTTCATTTCATTGAGCAACATTAACGTTCGTCGCGTCAATTCGTCATTTTTCTCGAAATTCTGTTGAAGAAGAAAATATTTCAAGTGAGGAAGCCTTTGGTAGTGCTAGCTGTTATGTAATTACTTTGCAGTTGACTGAGTATAATAACAATACATTTACAAATAAATAAATAATAGTAATGATCAGAAATTTACAGAACAGTATCAAACATTCTTCGTCAGTGATAGAAAGAAAATGAAACAATGACTACTGCATGAAAATTCACGAAATGAATAAATCATTTTTGAATGAATTGAGGACATTACAGTGGTAGGAGATTCTCTCAGTTCACTGAAGATTTTGTCATTCTTGAATTCCTTGGAGTCACCGTAGATTTTTTTCTAGCAACAAGGGCTGTAGTTGGCCTTGAACGTTTATGTTTTGACGAAACACTCCTTGAACGATAAACACGAATATTGAAATCATCACGATCTTCTGTGTTATTCAGTTCATCCTTTGCACTTGGCATTGATGACAACGGCTAAAAGAAACCATTTAATCATGAATTGATATACAAGAGCGTATTTCGAAGAACAGAAAAATATTTTGTAATAGATAACATGTTTTTATGATAAACAATATTTTGAAAAAATAAAAACCTTTGGTCCTTTGATTGAAAGTTTATCATTATCAAAATTGTACATTCGTTAGTTTCACATTCATTTAACAGATCCAGCACTTCTTCCTCCTAACACATGTTATAAATATATGTCTCTTTTTATAGTCTTTAATTAACAAAGTATTGAAGTAAGTCATTAAAAAGTTCATACCTTCAAGTTAACAAAAGGAGATTGCTTTGTAGGAGTTGTAACTGGTTTTCCTTAATAAAAATATATGAAATTCTTGCCTTAGAGAAATGACTGAGAAATTTTTTAAACTTTTAAAATAATACCTGACGAAAATAACTTCATTGCACCGTCAAGTAATTTGTCGTAATATTGTAACTTTTCCTTATTGTAAGGTGGGTATATTCGCTCAAATTGTCCCTTTAAAATAGAAATTAGTAACATAATGAAAAATGAAGACTTTATGTAATATGTATGTACAGCAAAATTGAAACCACATCAAAAGATATGAAACAGCATAGATTTAAACTTTGAGCGTCAATAAAAATTCGAAGAGAAAAACAGTCACTAACCAAATTCCTAAATTCATGATCTTCTCTGGAAGAATTTCTCCTTAAACTTGCCAACTGTTCTTTCTAAAAATATTCAGTTAAGTATAAAAGAAAATGTCGTTGAAAACCTCATGACGTAAAATGTTTCATAAAACGTCATCTTTATTATCTCGCATATTATTGGTGAGATTATCCATAAATATTTGTAGACTCAGAGTGGTTCCAGATTTATGTATGAATAGAAATGACATTTATTCATGACCAGGAAAACCTCGCTTCAGGTCAGTTTAATGATACATTCCTTCTTTTCCATATCAGCAGTAAACTGTTGTTCATTTGACAATCACAATGTACAACTTTGACAAAATGTGAGTTTTGTCAACGCTCAATCGAGAGTTGTTTTTTCAACTTCTCCTCTCCTCAACTTTTTCTCAACTTCTGCGTAATATTAAAACTGAGATATATTTGAAAATGATAAATACTAACCAATAGAATTTTTCGTTTATTCACGTCCATTCTACGAGCAACACTTTCCTAAAAAATATAATATACTTGAATAAATAAATTATAAAAAATTATCAAAAATTATAAATAAATAAATAATAAAAAATTATCAAAAATTCTCTGGAAACAAATATCATGGGTCGAAAAATGATATAGTAAAGCCATTTTATCTACTTACAGACAAATTCCTATCATTTCTAGATGGTTGACTCAACAGACGTCGTCGACTTTGTTTTTTTTCGGTCATCACTCCACGTAATTTATCACTTGATCTAAATTTTATGACGGATAGCAATTCAAGCGTCACGTGTTAATTCTGTTGCAATAATCAATGTTAAAATATATTCATGATCATTTAATTTTTCAAATTTTCCTCGCTATCAATACATTATTGTAATGTAATTTTAAAAGCACAATAATATTTTACTTTATATTCAACAACTTTATTGTGTCTCGTAATAATCCACTTTTAATGTTATAATCAAGCTTTGAATCAGTGCCGAAACTAGGAGATCGATTTACCTGAAGGTAAAAAAAAGTTACAAGATACGTAGAATGCAATGCTATTTTTTAGACGTACATTTAAAGAAGAAAAGTTTAACGAACATGAATAAATACTAAAATGTCGTGGAACTTGTATGTAAATGAAATATACAGTATTCTTGCTACAACACACCTCCAGTAACCAAGGTTTTGCTTTGTGATCCAGTAAAATATCAAAACCTAAAATCTCAAAACAAACACTGGGTAAACTTGGATGAGATCCTGGTCGACATAATTTGTAAGCATGTAGGAGATGAGGCTGAGAAACAATTAATGTTTTTACGATGACATCCTGAAACGTAGAAAGATGAAATAATTATAAATAATTACTCCTTAGGTGAAATATTATCAAGAAAAAGTTATCAATGTTATAAACTAAGAAAAGGAAGTACAATCATGTCTTTGTCAACAAAACTACAGAAGAGTTGAAAAAAGAGATCGCTTTCAATTACAGGCTAATCGTAGACTTCAAGTTTGAGAAATAAAATTTGTGGTTGTCTTTTACAAAATATATGATAAAGTTAATAACAAACAGCAGGTTATTCTAACCGTTATATCGCTCCAAATATTTGCAACATTGTAATCATTTTTTCTCAACCATTCATTAAAGAATGTCAAAGACCTAAATATACATAAAAGGATGTCAGTAATATAACAATCAGTAAAAAAGACAGTGCGAGTCCATCCCTTACATATAAACCATCAGACATATGTACATTACTTTTCTTCAATAGACGTATTAATTACTAACCAAACAAATGGTCGTGTTAATCAACAAAATAACATAATATTTGAAATGAACACGAAAACCTTTTACTTCCTTTACTTGCGTCCTCATCTCGTGAAAATTTCTCGCTGTGTTTGTTGACGGAATAATTTGTTAAATGCATGAACAAATCGCTCTAAAAATGAAAGAAATCTCATACTTTTTGCAAATTATGATATATTGATAACTTCGGCCCACAATTTTATGAACGACGAAACTACGCTGTTTTTACCATCTGGTCCGATTGCTGTAACCAATAAGTTTTTTTGTTTTATATAAATTATTGGAATTGCTCAGGATTATCAAAAGGATTTGTATTCGGGTCAAGATCAGTATATAGCTATTCATCGACTGTTTATACAAACAGCAATACATAATCTTGAAGTAGCTAAAATAAGTACTGTTCTACGTACTTACCATATTATTGTCGTTTGGATCATTGTAACATTCAGTGCTAAATCTCACCTATAGAGAAGTATAAATAAACGATGATTTTACATGTAAAATAAATTATCTAAAGAATTATAAAGAGAGTTAAAAAATAGCAAAGCAAGAATTCATATTACCAAGCCATTTTTATAAATAAAGATTCTCAGCGGATCACAGCTTGTCACGAGTACATATATTCTTAGGTCAAACTTATAATTATCCACAAGCATTGGCTAAAAATATTTCAATTTGATTAGAATAAATTTTTCTTTTTTAATGGCTTTAAATATTTCTTATATCGAAGGACAGTTTTCAAAACCATCTCAAGGTAAAAGCTTGGACACGGGGCACTAGTATTGATTTCTTCAGTAATCAAAAATATATAAAGTTAACTCGCCATTATAAAGAAAACATTTTTATAAAAGTGCACCAAAATTGGGATAGTTTTTTCTGATTGCACAGTAAAGAAAATTTTAAATGACTACATAACTTCTTCAACAGAAATGGGTTATTTTATTTCTTCTGAAGATATGTAACTTTTCTTCACTGTGCAATTGACGTCGTTGTAACGTCGTATTGCATAATTAACAAAATGAATAAAAATAGTTTTTATCGACAGTTGGCCTTAAAATATCTAAATTTGGCGCCTTCAAAAATATATTCATTTACACAATTACTCATCAAATTGTTGTATTGGAGCATAAAATATTCTAACGATGAGGAAAATTTAAATGGTCTTTATAATGTTATTATGCTCTGCGATGTCATAACTATGTCATTTGCAAGCAGTTTGCAAGTCAATTATACTGAAGAGATTATAAAGTCATTTTATGTATTCTTTTCAATGCAATCAAATCAATTCGAGAGATTCATGATAAAATTTCGTATCATAAACAATTTAAATAATACTGACCTTTCTGATGTAATCCTGTACGATCATTTGACCATTAACGCGAACACGTTCATCGTTTTTCATGAGATAAATTCTAAAAGGATAAATTAAACTATGTATAGTCACGAAACACAAATATTATATAGCTAATGCACAATAATTCATAAAATGGTCGTTTTATTAGCATTTTAAAACAATTCATTTCTTGCAAACAAGTCATATTTTCACATTCACCTGTGAAAAAACTCATTCACTAAAATATGATAAAATGCCGCTTTAAAAAGACATTTTTAATTAGTTTGTCAAAATTGTCCGATTCTTACCCATTTCCCATGGCACCATTTGAAGGTTTGACGATGAAAATCTCTATCTTTTTTTTGTTCTTTAAATCTTTGCAATAGTTATCAAATAGTGTATTTCTGAAGGTTGTGTCAAGGACAGTAATTACAGACAACTTTTTTCACAATAGATAAAGTCTTTTCTAGTATTTTTCATATCTTGGAAAACTTGAGACAGAGAAGTGCTGTAAATTCTGCAAACAAAAATCCTGGTCCCCTCTTCTGGTGTTCAATTTTGTGTTCAATGTTTGATTTCAATAATGAATTCCATAAAAAGGAATTATGATTTCATAAGGAAATGTAACATATTTTGAATTGTGTTACGTAGCTTTTGCAAAACAAACTCAGTCATAAACAGACAGGAAAAATGATTTATGAACATTGCTACATAGAGATTTTAAAGCGTTATACCAATTTCAATGCTACTTTGTGTTGAAACTATGAACTTAAGAGTGGAATAGGTAAAAGCTGCCTTTTTTGTGCTTTTTGAAAAACAAGTACTCAGTGTATTAATAATGTATCTACAAAACTTCTCATATGAAATAATTAAAAAGATACTCGGCAGGCAAAATCCAAGTATTTGGAACAAAATTATAATCCAGAGGAAACATCCTCTTTATTCTAAATATAAAACAATTGAATGAAAACTAAGAACTAAACTGTAGTTTAATTATTACACATCCTCATACTAAAAATTTGGTTGAATTATCATTACCGTGACATATTTCTGGCAAGAGAATCTTTTCTACAAATTTCTCCCATTCCATGGAAATGATTGATTCTCTAGTAAAAAATATTAATAATATTTTTAGATTAAATAAAAATAATTCCACAGACATAAATCTGACAAAAATATCCAAATGATCATCCTAGATAATTATGATGAGATTGTTGTGTAATATTTTTAACCTGATAAGACTTTAATTTAACAATTTTTTCCATATGAACAGATGAATCATTCCAAATGAAGTAACTATAAAAAATATAAATTGTATTTCCACAATTTCTTAAAAGCACTATATGTATCAGGCATGACAATTACTTGTGAATGACAATTTTTTTTATTGATAAATTGTATTAAAATAGTTAACAATGATGGATGCACCATTTGGTTTTAGATCACAATCAATTGAAAATATCTTAACTCATATCTGAACATCTTACCAATTGACGTCTGTTTCCTTGACAATTGCAAAGCCCATGTGCATAACTACTTCCTGAACTATGAAAATAGAGACGTATTTCACGACGCAAATGTATAAATAATATAGACATAACATTAGATTATAATATTTCTTCTAATAATTACTCAGTTTGCTAAAAAATTTTTAATGTTTTTTTTGTTTCCACATGTCACAAGTGACCTTACCTAGTGGATATTTTGTACCAGAAAGATTAGCATGAATTCTTTTTTTCGTTCTATTTTTAGTAATCCAAGCTTGTCCTTGAAGAGAGTTTTCCCGTTGAGTCCGTTTCTCTAAATCTATCTCATGCTTTAAGTTTGTATTTTCGTTAATAACTTCTGTCATATTCCTTCTAACGAAAGAAGACTGTCACTTGTCAACTTTTATCTCTTCACCTTTGTGTTTTTTTGCTATCAATATTTCGCGTCAATTTTCTATTTAAAACCATAAACAATACCATTTTTCTGTGTGTTTTATGCATAACATAGTAAATCCTCCACATAATTTAAGAAAACATTCGATTCTTCTGCAATTTTAATAGGTGATCAATGCGACTGGTGGACTTAATCAGAGTCTTTCCCATCTATCAAAGTGAGGTAATGTAATACTTGTCATTGTGTCATTTATCAGTCTTGTCCAGTGGTCTTCTCACTGTGTTTTCAGCATTTCAATGTAAGGATTTTCGTCCAAATATATACAAAACTCATCAATAAAAATCATTTTTCATATTTTCAATTACATTTGATACTGTTGCACATCGAGTGCATACTGCTGCTCAGTTTGTCAGAATAAACATACATTACAACGAAGTCCACTCAATTGATGGAAAAACGTATTAATGACGCAATAAGACGCTTAATGCGTTGCTCTGACAACGACATAAACATTCTTCAAGCTCGCAGTTTCGGGATAAGAAAAATCAAATATTTTGACACTGAAGTAAAAGTTGACTAAAGCAAAATCAAAAAATTGATATCTATTACAATCACGACTATTGTCAAGAGGAAATGTTGTTTAGACTCGCTATGTCTTTTAGGGCATTCTTGATTTCATAATTAAGTCGTTCCGCTAGCTAAACTTCCGGCTTTCATTGTTTTGGATGCTACAAATATCACTGAACCCATGACTTTAATTAAATTCAATCGAAGCAAGAAGTGTCCTTTGTCCCTTGTATGACTCTGCAAGATGCTTATTTGAACAAAGTTTTGAACAAGCAATACTAACCACACGAAAAGATTTATAATGAGCTGTCAGGAGAGCCTTCAAAAGGTTGAAATGAAAGCATAATATAAAATAAAATTCCTTATTTTTATCATTTATCATGGTAAATCATGTATGATTAACATTTGTTTCCTAGTTAAAAGATTTGTCTATTGAAATAAAGAGCGATGAAACATTCGTCATTACAGATCGTACTTATCTACTAAAGACATATTCATCTTGTTTTGTAGGTAAGAAAAATGAAACTATGTTAAATTAATGTAAGTTTGTTATACAGTGACAACAGTCTCGTGATTTGATATTTACTTAATAGGGTCTGTCTTGGTTGACTGGTTGTTATCGAAAGGTCACGCATCGACACGGACTCAAGCTGTCAAAATTGGCGAAGTTAGTTCACATGTATTTTAATATTTCATTTGAAATATTGTCTTTGGAAGTGAAGTAATTTTGTTTTTGGTTTCGTTACCACATCTTTACAGTCGGTTTTATATTCCTTTTCCTGTGTTTGCTCATTGATTACTAAACCAATACAGAAAAACACAAAAGAAAACAAAACTGAAAAATAATAATCCAACAAAATATGTTAATAAATATAATTTTAAAAATTTCAATTTATTTATCACAGTTTTTGTGTTTAGGATCTTCTCAATGCCAATCTTATTCATCATGTATTGGACAGACATCATTTTAAAGACAATTATCTATTTTATAGATTCAAAGAAGATGGTTAGCAAAGCTGATTTGACAATTTTTGTTTTAATTTAACAGCAGGCAATTCAACAAATTGTTTGTTTTCTATCCTTAGATCCACCAATGAATGGTGAATCTGGACCTAGTGTTGCTTCTTTAAGAAGTGAGTGTGGAGCAAAATACTCCTGGGCAAAAAAACCTGGTGCTGTGTTCTCATGCAAGCATTATTTTGTATTAAAAAGTGCAGATGACACTCTTTATGAGTTTAAATCTGATTTGGTAAGTAAGAAAACAAGTTTCAATATGTTGGATGTTTTTTGTTTTAATCCTGATCAATTTTCAGCAAGCATCTCCTTACCAAAAATACGATCTTAAAGATGCTTCTGTAAGCATCGACAATAGAGTTGAGAATGGTGTTGTTTTGAAGCTATCCAATCTTCAAATTGGAGGTAATTCATATATTTATTCTCTGCTCAATGGACATCATGTTTTTAAGGTAAAATATGTCTTCACCAAAAACATGATCATCCATCATCTTTCTCTGCTAACCTCCACTATGCTTTGTAAATAAAGTCTCGTTTATGGTAAAGCAATTATTGTCTGCATACTTTGCATTGTGGTTTGTTGCATATTGTACACATTAATCGTAAAAAGTGAAAATTCTAATGAGGTAGAAGAACTGTTGAAAAATTAAGAAGCCTTATACAAGTGTCACTTTTATTAGTGTTGAAACTAGCTTTTGAGAATGAAACTGAGGTGCTCTCATGGTTGAAACAGTTTGAAAAGTCTGGTGTGAATACTGTATCTAGTGAAGAGGTATGCTATGATGGACAGCAATATTTTATACCTCATTTTATGGTCCTGTCTCCAAACAATTGTCAATTCTTGCAGTAAGAATAATTCAATCATTCAATCCATTGTGATCAAACTTTATTTATGATTATAGGCAATTGATAACAAAATCAAAAATGCAAAGTCAATTTATGAGTTTGAAGCAAAAGACATTGATGGTGCAATGGTCTCTCTCTCAACATACAAGTACATATGCCTATATTAAAGACATACCTAATTCTCTTTTTATGTTTATTGCATAAATTAAATATTTTGTTTGTAGAGGATTTGTAACGTTAATTGTTAACGTAGCATCTTTCTGAGGGTTAACACCAAAGAACTACACTCAGTTAGTGGAGCTTCATCAACGTTATTCACAACACGGATTGAGAATTTTGGGATTTCCATGTAATCAATTTGGGAGTCAGGTAATTTGTACATTGCTTTCCGCAGATGAATTTTATTCAAACACGAATTGCATAAAGACAACTGATCGAAGTTGTCGTTAATTTATCGTTGTAAGATCATTCTGCTTTAACTGTTTCAGCTAGTTTGTTAATTTACACAAGTTTTAAATTGTACTAAAAAGTATTTTTCCTCATTACACATTAGGAACCAAATTCAGAAGAAGAGATTAAAAAATTCGTAGCTGGCTATAATGTTGAGTTTGATATGTTTTCTAAAATAAACGTGAATGGTTCTAATGCTTTGCCTCTGTATAAATATTTAAAAAGTCAGTTGAAAGGTACTTTAGGAAGGTATGGATGGAATATTAAGCTTTTGAGTAATCTTTCCTACATTTAAAATATTCTTCTTTTGATTTTAGTTTCATTAAGTGGAATTTCGCGAAGGTATTTTCTCAAGTCGTTGTTCTGCATTTAAATTTTGTTTTTGATCATTACGTTTTGCTTACATTTGTTTCAGTTTCTTTGCAATCGAGAAGGAAAGCCAATTAAACGTTATTCTCCAACTACCGCTCCAATGGTTTGTGTTCAGTTCATATCTATAAAGAATGTCGTATATCAGTAAACGTCTTTTTGTATTGGTGATAATATGTTTTCATTGTCGGCCTAAAATATTGAAAATAATTTTGATTTTTCAGGATCTAGTTTCCGACATCGAATCGTTGCTGTAGAGCTGTTTCTTCGAATATTGCTACAAGTTTAACAAATTATACAAAATTTCCGAACTGATGTTTCATTATAAATATGAAGACAATTTCATAAATTACTTACAACTGTAAATGATTTTGTTGGATGTTATTTATTTTTCGAGCAAACAGTTTCTTCTTTTACTGTGTACTAAATATAGAAAAACTCATGATAATTGTTTCGTAGCCTGCTATCGATACTCCCAATTGTATGAATACTATCGCTAAAATATATTCTGCATGTGAGCAAGAAATGAAAATTATGTAATTGAGATTCTCAGGAGTGAGATGTGTTCAACCCAAAGACATGGTCTGGTCTCTCCTAATAATCATTGAATCTATACTTAAGATCAGTCTAAGTGTCAAAGTCTAAGAGCCTGTTTATGAGACAGCAAGACGATTACTCTGTGGGGTATGTATGTAATCAGTTGAAATTAACAAGGACATTCAAGGAGAGGAAAAAAATATAAAAAATATTGAAACATGATAACGTGTGTTTTCAACTGTGCTTTATATTTTGATAGTAATGTACCGCAAAGTAATCATGTTATACTCACAATTGAAAGATGGAATGTTTTTTTAAAACTGTCGATGCTAGAGTGAGGATGTGTTTATATTCCAAAATTCGTTCCTGTAAAACCGGTATCCGCTAGAAACTGACTTCGTGGTGATGGAATATGAAAGTGTATTTCGAATGTGACCGGTGTAATTTGCCAGCAATTGAACAGTTTACCTCTGGGGGGAAACGCAATTGAATAGAATGGGTGGATGAATATTCGTATAATTCATCTCTTCCCGACTGATTTCGTTTGAAAGCGATTTTACTTTAACAACTGGATAAGTCTAGATTAGATATACGAAAAAAGAAGATATACTGCATTAAAAGTACATGGCGTGTAATGGCTGTCTGGAAAAATTGCTATAGAAACTTCTGCACCGAGATTGTACTTTCTACTATCTAAACGACATTCAGACACGGTCGGTGAAATTTCATTTAACTTTGTTTTCTTGAAAATATCTTTTAACATAATCCAACTTCTGAAGCAAAAGTTTATTTATAAATTCTATTTTCTCAATTCATTCTGTATTTCTCGAAATAATCTGACGAAAGATAAATCCAAAATGGATTAAGTTACACAAAACTGGACCCCCCAAATGTCTAGAGGTGTGAACAATTCGAAGATAATTATAATTATCTTCGCACAAATAACGCACAAAATTTTAAATACAGATTCTTTAATAAGGATTTCTTTGGTTTTTCATAATAAATAATTGGCGTGTACAATAATTTCTCTGTCGTATTTACAAAAAATGAACAAATAATTTTGACATCTTTGTCAATAACTTAAATTTCATAATATTTCATTTCGATGTGTTTTCTAATTTCTATCCTAACACAGTCTTTGTGAGAGCAACGTCATCAACTTTCTTTTTCCACGATACAATATCTTCATGTTATCGATAAGAGCTTCAAATCGTTTTTCACCGTCTTTTGCAAGAAGAAAAACGTCTTTTGCTTTCATGAGAAAATGACTAAAGTCAGTGTAATGTTTAGGACTAATTTGAGTAAGACGGTTATGGACGCAGCTAACAAAACCGTTGATTGCAGCTTCAATTAAAGGCTGTAAGCATTGATCGCTGTAGGTTAATTTAATTGGAGTTCCTGTGTTAATTTGCGCAACACCTACGGGTGTTAAAGTACAGCGATGCAGAAGATCTGAAAGAACGGTGGGACATTGAACTGCGTTCACAATAAGTGAGATCATATGAGTAAGTTCAGTTTTGCCCAAAGCATGAGCCAGACCACATGACCAATGTACGTCACCAACACAAGGTTGCTCGTTGTTTCCAACAGTGGAGTGCTTTATAGCTAACGCAGCAAGTTGAAAAGCTTTAACGGGGTGATCTTTATGATCCATATATCTTGCAATAGCAAATAGAAGTGTAGAGGATAGCTCTCCAGCCCTATCAACGATCATGCGGTATGCGGTGTTGAAACTCTCATAATCACTTTCACATAATGTTAGTGAAGATAAAGCACAATGTTGTGGATCTTTAGTAATGCACTGGAGAGCCAAAGATCGAATGTATCTATAAATGAACTCTTTTTCCGAAGAAGTAAGTTTTAGTTCTTGAGAAGCACATTGCGATAAAACAATAGGTGCAACAGAGTTAATAATCTCTGATGTGGTAAAAAGTGACGGCCAATTTTGAAGGATCGTCACAATAACAGATTTATCGAGCTGTAATGACCAAGCCATCAACCAGTGAATGACATCACGTCGTTTACTAACATTAGGTTTGTTTATTGTTGTCGTTAAAATATGAAGAGCAAGATCGAGAACGATCTCACAGACATCATCACAATCTTCATCTGTCTTTAGTCTCAGCGTATCTTGTGCAAGTCGGAATAAATAAGAAGGATTATGCACGTATTTCTTGATAAGCAACAAAACCTTCTTCAAATTTTCCACATCATTTTTACAAGATTTGATCATGACAGCAGCAAGTTCACATTGTTGAGCAGTTAAATGTTCGAATATGTGCCAATCACTTGAAGTTTCACTAAGGACAAATTCACACTGTAATGCACTGAATGCAAGTTTAAATGCAAGTTCTTTATCTTCATCTTTTAAAACGTTGAATAAATATCGAGCAAATATTTGAAGGGGAACACTGTTCTTATCAACGCACAAACCACTACCTAGAGATGAAGTTGTTGCTAAAATTTTCGACGCTTGCTCATGTATTGTTTTCAAAATAGATTCGTCATGTTTCAACATCATGAGCTGAGCGATTAATTGTTCTTCCTCATTGTTTGACTTCTGCTGTGAGAATGTTGATTTTGACATACAACGGTGCTGACTGAGTCCAATCAACGCTACTTCAACAGCTAAGTTAACATATCTCCTTTCACCATCGCTTCCTTCCATTAACGTATCGTAAAGAGTTGGAATAGGTTCAAGAACATTACCAATCCATCCACTTGAGGTAACAATGGAAAAAACTTTTGTATTACGTAAAATCTCGTCCTGTCGTACTTTCATACCATTGGTTACTGCGACAGCTAAATGTAATGCTTCTTTCTTAAAACCATGCGTCTTTAATGCATCAATCCTGGCAGCGGACAAACATACATCCTCTGTTAAAAAAAAATTACCACACCTAAGAAACATGTATTTTCTTAGAAAAAAATTTTCCGGTTTCTTTGACGTCTTTTGAAAACAATTAACTAAATTCTTGGCAAATGAAAAGCACAAGTTAAAACAATAAGACGAATTTGGTGTATTGTGCAATAAAAGGAAATACTTATGATCTTTCTTACCTGACCAAGACAATTGTTCATCAACATTAGACTTTAATATTCTCTGAAGTAGTTCATTATTCCAGTCAAGACCGCAGGCAAATATTGCTCTTGAGAATATTGAACGCTTATCATCATTATCTTCTCTTGGACAAACTTTAAGATCACTCCACATTTCTAGCTCTTTCTTTAAGCATAATTTGTCTCGTACATCACTTTCAGGATTGAGAGCAATACACATCCATAGTGATCCAAGATGATCCCAAAGTGTACGACATTTTTCAGTCATAGCATTTTGTTGTAATCTTGTATCAGCCAAAAACTGCTCCGTAATAAGAGACAACATTCTTGTTCCGTTACTATCTCTGACGCGAAGTAATTCACGTACCTGAAAAGTTAAAGTTGGTACGATAAATGAATGAAAAATGTAGAATTTATTCAAAATCAATATCATAATACTTGTGTATGGAAAAAAAGCAAAATATGAAAAAAATACCTTGGCAAACATGCATTGAAGTTGCTTTCCTCTATTTACAGTGGTTCCTTGAGAAAGATAAGTTTTAACTTGTTCTTGAACTTGCTCTGCATCCAAATGCCATCTATTGTCATCTTCAACAGCCCCACCAGCAGTTGGGTCGGGGGCGCCTTCCTGAAGGTTTATTTCAGATTTCGCAAGGAAAATATCGTCAGCTATGTGTTGGGCAGTCGGTAATATTTCTGTATGATGAGCAGTGATTAAATACTGTATCAGTTTTTGAAGTTGATTTCTGTTCATTTTTAGTAGCGTCTCGGATATTGGAACACGTAATGTGACTGCGTTTGGAAAACGAAGACGATACAAAGATAAAGCAACAACGTGGGAACACCATAAAATGTCTTTATTACCGCAGTTACACGATACGCGTGTGATCTTACAACGATCAAAATTCACCGAAACTTTATATGTTACATCATCATCAACAACAGTTCCACTGAGATGAAAGCCTAAATTGAACATTAGTCGTCATTAGTAAATCATTTGAAGTCTGGGCTTGCGTTATGATAAGACAATAATAGTAATAAAATATAGTAAATGATGCATTAAAAAAAGGAAGTACCCTTCTCTTGTATTGTTTAATATATACTTTGGTTAGGCAGCAGAGCTAATTGTCTTCAAATGACTATAAATCATTTGAAATCGAACGCACTTAATCAAATGTTTTAACACAAACAGCGAAACGCAAATGTTAAAACCACATTAAGCAAAAGGTTTCAACCGCAATTCACATTGAGTTAAAAGCAAGAAATTCCATAGAAAATTAAAACTTCAGGGGCCCTTTCTTTAAGTTAAAAATACTGTAGATTAATAAGTAGGCCAAGGGGGTAATATTTCTTAAAGTGCCTTTAGCAGACGCTTAAATAGTAAACCATAGAATACAAACAAAACGATTCTCACTTAAATTCCCATCGTCTCAAACTAATAAAAACCAATAATGAATACATCGAGAAATATAAAATTATTCCATACAAAAGTTGTCTATTGTGGGAATATACAGTAAATGATAATAAACAGCAGTATATAGTTACTCCTGCAAAGATTGTAATAATGCATGCAAATGACTGTCCTTTGACTGGCGCCAGCCTGGCGCCTTGAGACATTGTGTCTAAAGGTCCCCTCTGACAATCACAACGTCACAGCAATATTGTTTATATTATGAACCTTGCTACAACTCTTCCATATCTCATCTTTAACAAACATAATTGAACACCTGACATAATATTGACTACGGACATCACACAAAATTCATTTTCATTTTGTAACTGTATACCATATCAAATTGTGGCAAAGTTATAAATCGCGCGTCACAGGAGAGAAATTGCTTTACCTAAATAACCCCCCCGACTGGTAGCTACTTTAGTTTCACAACAAAGAAGACAAGTATTTTATTTTAAAACCAATCGAAGATTCAATGGAAAGGCAAATAACTTGTGTCATTCTACTGTTGAAGAGTGTTAAATTATTTCTACAAAGTTATAAGTTAAGTTTGAAATTAGTACAAGCACTCGTGAATCTTTGAGAATCTCATTAACATACAGCACAAAGCCGCAGACACTGTGGCGCTAGCTCTCCGTTGGGAGGAAAAACTTACAAATATGTCATGCTTTATCATCACAAATATCACTAAAAATGTAATATTATTAAACAAATTTTTAACTACTTCGATCAATTATGTCAAGTAAAACCAAAAATATTTTTGAATCAAATTCAACCTGGCTAAACAATAATAGATATTTAAAAGAAAACAAGTCCAACAAACTTACCAACTTGGAGAACATTATTGACGGCGCGTTTCTCAAGCAATTTTAACCCATATTCGTATGGCATTTTCTCTTGGTGTAAACCAGAAGTAGAATACATTCGAATCTCCTTTTCATCATTAGGAAACGACCAATATATTACTCGTAGTTGCACGGGCTCAGGTATACGGGCGAATTTCTCCTCGATTTCTTGAAATGAAATTTTAGAAGCAACTGCTTTAGCACAATTATCTAATAACGATAATGGCCGTTTCCTTATTTCTTGTTTTGTTCCAGTTTTTAAAATCTTTACGTTTTGTTCAGATCCATTGGACTGAGCTGCTACATATGACCTCTTCGTACCGCGCGTCATTTTCACTAACTGACTGTCAAAGGAAATTGCTTACTGATATAAACATACAAAATTTGCGCACGCGCAATGCCTGGAATGCCCCCCGCTGATTCATTAAGTAAGCACCTCTCTCGCCAGAATGTCTGCGTCTGCACAGCCTCTGCAGCGAGGCAAGTGACGTTAAGCCGGGGCAGCCCAAATTAAACATAGCCGAACAATTGAAAAGGGCTTTTCACAACGTTAAAGACTTTCATTCACAATATGATTGCAGGTAAAAATGCGCTGCTGTAGAGAAATCGATATTGCGCTTCAAAAGGCTTCGTGAAGTCGTGATCGGATTTGTCAACATTGATCTAACTAACTGGTGGTTATTTAGAAAATTAAATACGAACAAATTTTTTACACAAAAATTATTTAAAGAAAACAATAAAATAGTGTCAAAGTAAATGTTTGAGTCATTTAGGGATTTTCAGTTTTCAGACAGATTTTCAGTTTAGGTCAGCTTTACTTCAAAGAAATGGTGAATCGATACCAAATGGGAAAAAATGAGAGAATGCAAATAGAGAAAGGCAACGTTGAGAATCGTAAGAGAATTTCGTTCTATTTCATAGTCGCTCACTATCATTTGTGATGAAATATCATGGACAGTACTTATATTGATAAACGTTTGCTCTCCTGAAGTTTGTCTGTTGTATGACCGCGAAGCTCAGATCGATTCTCAGTTATCTAAATGTCTTTTTGCGTAAATGATAATTTTTTAATGTAAATATAGGAGGTAGTAGAATGTTTGGAGATGGGCAACATCCAATATTTAATTATTCCATCAAATACACACCGGGAAGGAGACGACGTGATGGCGCCAGGCAATAACTTACAATATAACTTTACAAACTTAGCATTGGAAACAAGAACCAATAACACCTTTATAAGGATATGATGTCGAAAAGTCCCCTGTCGTTCTATAAACCGCACATAACGTATATCTATTCATCTACTTTAGCATCAATATCGCTAGCAATCATTTGCTTCTCG
The DNA here is from genome assembly GCF_021976095.1 of Xenia sp. Carnegie-2017. Lineage (NCBI taxonomy): Eukaryota > Metazoa > Cnidaria > Anthozoa > Malacalcyonacea > Xeniidae > Xenia > Xenia sp. Carnegie-2017. The sequence goes on from NW_025813402.1 coordinate 2,496,317, forward strand.
GGAGGCCAAAACCCTCAGACACTCAGGCTCCATTTCTCCCAGGTCCAATGACAAGCCGTCAAAAGCTAATCTTTTATATTTCCCGTTTGCACACACTACCTTACTATTTTTTCTTTGGATTATTTCAATGTTCGTCGTGCAGATTTAAATAGGATATTTACCAAATTGTATTAACCAGCGCATGTCAACTCTTTCTTGTGAAAAATGCAACATTTGTATGCGAAAACACACCGGTAGAATTCTATTTCGACTTAAATGTGAAGTGTGGGAATGAATATTTGGAACGTTGGCGGTCATGGACTGTAAATTTCATGCCAATAAATGAGATGAGTTTCGCAAATTGCTTAACCGACGTACTAACATATTCTTTCATCTCGCTGTGTACATAAACTGACACACAATTTCTTCACAATCACGTTTGTCTAATGAGAAAATATCCCAACCAATAAAATTATGTATAAACAATTATATTTTCTATATTCGACATCGTTCCAAATTAGAAAGCAATCTGAAGTTTGTTACAAGTATTAACACAAAATAGAACTCTTAGAAGAAAGCAATTACTTTTTATTTCTAATCAGATTACTTATGTTGTCCTTGTCTGCACTGAAACATTTAAAAGGTTCAGCGTGTGCTGTTGTGTAGCTACATATAACTGTATTGTTATAAAAATATTTCAGTTCTCTTGTTCTCGTGCGTTAAAACATATCAACATAAATTAAAGTGACGTATAATGTGAATTTTGTTCTTATAAATTACTAGCCATTAGTAATATTCTTTTTTCAGCGTACATATGCCAAAACAACTTACAATATGCAAAATTACTCTTATATGAAGAGTAATTTACTGTTATAAGAAGACGTCAAAAGAAATAATAGCGATAAATATACTAAACAAACGTGTAAGGAAAAGCAATGACATAAACAGGTAGAACATAGTTATGTTTACGTGATTCACGAAGACAATTAAAACAAAAGATCCATTTAGCTGAAAGACGTTAGTAACTTCTTGTTAACAGTCGTTATACTACAATAATTCAAAATGTCTATATGAACCATCACAAAAAAAAGATACTCTCAACATCAAGAAAAATAACTCGAAAATGAATAATTTCTGCTCAAATAGCAATTTCTATCGCACAGCAAGCCCATATGTTAAATTTTAAAGAAACAAACCTCTAAAGAGTAAAGACAATCAAATGCTTATATTCATGACGTCAAAGAGTAATATGCACATGTTTCCCTTCATATCAACAAACAAAACAAGAATTTTTTACCATAAATAAAGAAGCCTCTCCCAAAATGTCGTTATACTTCGTCATCAAGAAAAGAACGTACATTTCAAATAATTAAAACAACCCTGGGGCAGACATGGTTAAATATGTTGTAAAGAAAAGTCCTTATTTTCACTAAAAGTATGGACTGCTATTTAAAGCGATAAAATGCTAAATGGAAGAAATTGCAATAACGTTTTTAATGCTTTTTCAACTAAAGTTTACGAGATGTTGGCGTCTTAATTTAGAAAAACCGCGTGAAGTTTGTAAAATAGGGTTTGGGAGCTTATTATGCACAACTGAAAGCCAAATTATAAACTATTACAGATAATATACGTCATACCTCTTCACAACCTACAATAAACAGCGTCTGCATTCGCCATAGGGAGCAACATTAACTGACAATTAATAAATAATATTTATGAAAAGTTGAATATTCATAGCAAGTACACTGAACAAATACATAAAAATGGAGGAAAAAGGCTACTGTACATTGAAACTGAAAGCATTCATGTATCAACGTAGACAAGTTAAATAGAGCTAGAATCTGTAATGACTATCATAAATGAATAAATTCGAAGCGAAGGTGATGAGAAGAAGCAAACATAACAACGACTTGAAATATTTGATCATCTTTGAACAATCTCAAAGAACTTTGAAACAAATAACAATACCTAATAACTTAAGATATTATAACATAACATAATTAACTTACAAGATTAAGATTGCTATAATATAAAGAATCGAAGGAAACTACGTTGACCTCACGCTGACAGAAAAACTCGAATCATGGCGCCATCTTCACTGGGGTAAAATCTCTCGCAGACAAACTGGCTGCAGACAAACTTGACGTTACAGTGACGCATAAATTGCATTTTAATAAAATCAAGTTGATTACATCAAGGAATACTACCGAACGAATAATGACAAAAGTACGTTTTCAATAAAATGAAAGTGTTGAACTAATATACATCAACTAAAAATATTTTTTATTATGCTTTTTGAGTTTTAACTACGTATTGATTAATCTTCATGGGTGGTGTTCAAATATGTAAAATATGTCTTAATACTAATGACACTTGTTTATATCAAGATTCGCTTATGATCACACTTCCACTTTTTTTATAGACACCGTGTCTCAGTGAGGAGAACTTTGTACAAGGAGTGTGAAATAATAAACAACAAAAATATTTTATTGACAGCTTGAAATGTGACGTAAAATATGCAATAAACACATTTTCAACACAATTCAAAGACCGATTCTTCGCGCAAACGCATTTGACCACAGTTTCTTCATTTCTTAAATTCTAATTTTAGGCGCCTATTTTTGCCCATAAGCCGTTTGATTTTCCAAAATTGTATACGCTTTGGCACATATAAAAGGTTATTTTAATTTTGGAATTCTGAGCTCTTTTTACATGACTCTTTAGTCTTTTATATAGAATAATTTTATTTTTCCAATAAAATTTCTGCATGAACAATGCGAAGGCTATAAATTTATTTTTTGTTCACATCAATATTAGACATTGAAATGATCATACATATTCAAATTAGTTTTACTAATGAACTAGTCAAAAATTCTTTTGAAGCAACCATTAAATAGTACCAAACATAGTTAAAATCAGTTCAATCATTCCATAGTTCACTAGACAACTAATACAATGTTTCAATTATTGAAAATACACAAGCAGACGAGCCTCGGAATTTCAGATCAGGAACCAGAATTACCGAAATGATTTCCGACCTAATAATGACTAGAGGACAGGAAAAAATTGCCGACATACAGGCTTCAACAAACTTAATTACAATTTACTATTATTTTAAGTCTATTTGATGTACAGTACTTTAATTATACACACTAAACTTCTTGAAATGCTGTTTTACGAAAGCAGCATTTGAAACCTAGAACCGTTGACGGCTTGTTACAAATTCAGATTTTCAGTTACCAGTTTACGTTCACAGTTTGATTTTTTGATAATTGATAGGCCTGTTACTGTTAGTACGTTTGTGAAAGTACAATGACCCAGTGCAGTTTTCGCGTGAAGTATGTGTTTAATTCTGCTGTCTGCAGACGATAATCTTCAACGATCAATAATAATATGTTATAAAAACTCACGCAATAGTAACTAGCTTCCAGACTTCCAGTTTCACAGTTACACAACAAGGCGATAAGTGATATATCGTCCAGCGGTCTCACTAGGACGAATAATCTTCACAACCTAGAAGACGATAGAAAAATAAAGTTATGATAGTTGGAATATGATGTACTAACTACTAAATAAATACAAGATATAAACATCAAACATACTTGTCCTCTTTTGAGACCAAAATATCTTGCAACAGGATCACCAGCTTGAATTCTTGGTAACTGATGTTCTTTCAATTTACTGAAATCATGTTTTAAAGCATTATAATAATATTTTCAATAGCTTTACTACAATAGAAAAGTTAGACTTTCCTGCTGAAGAAGAAATTAATTTCATTATACATAAAATCTACTCACTAACGAGTCAATAATGGGAGATGTTCAGGTGTCCAGGGGTTAGGAATTCATGGAAGATGTTCAGGTGTCCGTGGTGCATTGACAAGAGTAACTGATTTTGAGTGCGGGACGTGTCGAAGTGGTGGGCGAGTCGCGATTGAACGGTTTGAACTGGGTGACGTGAGTTTGGAAGGTGTATCGGAGTTTAAATATCTGGGCGATGTGTTAAATGATGGTGGAGGGTGCGAGCAAGCGGTGAGGAACAGAGTTCAAGCAGCGTGGTGGAGTTTTAGAGAGTTGTCGGGAATGTTGTGCGGAAAGTCGACTTCGTTGAAGCAGAAGGGAGAATTGTATAAGGCATGTGTTAGAAGTGTTTTGGGATATGGAGCAGAGTGTTGGGCGCCGAAAGCAGAGGACCTGAGAAGATTGGCGTCGACGGAAAGGAGAATGCTTAGGATGATGTGTGGTGTAACGTTGATGGATAGGATTCGAAGTGAAGAGATTAGAGAAAGAGTTGGTGTTGAGTGTATCGAGAATTGGGTAAGGCGCCAGCGTTTGAGGTGGTTTGGGCATGTGGAAAGGAGGGAAGAAAGTGCTGAAATTCGTAGAACGTTGCATATGAATGTTGATGGAGTCCGCAAACGAGGTAGACCGAGAAAGAGATGGATGGATGCTGTGAACAGCATGCTGTGAAGGCGATGGGTATAACGAGAGATATGGCGAGAGATAGACGTTTGGCGTGGAAAAATTCATGGACCGGTCAACCCCCCTGGCGGGGATTAATACTGGCCGGTATACAAATGTTGTTTGTTTGTTTGTTTGTTTTACTAACGAGTCAATAATTCTTTCTTGCTGAAGAAGAAATTAATTTCATTATACATAAAATCTACTCACTAACGAGTCAATAATTCTTTCTTTTCTTCTGGGGTCATTAAAACATGTTCTGGTACAAGCTACATAGAACAATAAAAAGTTGATTATAAAAACCATGAGTTGTTCATCTCTTCACAGTATTGACTAAAACATTAAAAAAATAAGCATCATTAACCTCATGTTCAGTGATGTTTATCAATAATTCAGCTTCCATAAAATTTTCCAAGATATATTTAGGTGCCATGTCTACCAATGCCTATAGAGGTAAAAACACCATTAAATCATTAAAACCACATTCTGCTGGCAACTAATAAGAGCCACACACAAAGGAAGTTAGGAGAGGTTTGAGCCTACCCCCCCTCCAAAGTTATTTTTCGGGAGGTGTGCTCTTTTCACTAATTTATTATGTGTCATGACTGCAATTTGAATGAAAACATCCATAAAATACTATTTTTTTAAAAGAAATTTAATGATAAATTAATACCTGTTTTGCTGAAGGAGTCATTCCCATTTGTACAACAATGATTGCACGAGTAATACTTTCCTCTTGCATTCTTGTACAATAACTGCATTAAAATATGGTTTTAAAGTAAATGGTTTGAAAATTGTTGCATGTTTGTAAATGTAGATCATCTAGGTTGTCAAAACGTCAGTCAACAACAACAAAAACAGTCCTTCTCAGGACAATACCAACCTGGACGATCTACATTTACAAACATGTAAAAATATGGTTTTATTTAATCAATTTCTTCATTTAATTAATCAGTTAATAATTGAATTAATCATTCAATATGAAGTTACTCATAGCTGACATTTACAACCAAAACACTGTTTTATTGATAATCATAACATACATACGTCTTTATTGTTTTTATTCCAACTTTGGGTTCTTCTGGGAAAAACACAAATAATTTATCTATAAAGGAATAAAAGATCTCATTTAGAAATATAAAGATAAACACATTTGATGAGAGGAAGGTAAGCAAGATAACTGAAAGTTTACATGCTAATCTATCCAACCTGAGGGATCATCATTGTGTTCAACCAAAACAGATAAATCTGTTCTGTTTGGATGTCCTTCACTACAAATAACAAACATAAAAGTTGTTAAATATAAATACCGATAATAACAAATCTCTCCAAATAAAACATCTCATGTTCCATTGCATGTTATTGTAAGGTAAAAAATATTGTAAAATATACTTCGGCCTATCCCCAAATTGTTCTTTAAATTGTTCCAATGTTTGATCCAACTCATCTTGAGTGACAAGATAACCACGATCATGACACATCTAAAAGAATTTACAATTAACATTAACATCGACCACAAAACGTTGAATTTACCTTCTGTAACTGTTATATACAGTTAAAACATAGCCAAGTTGCAAAAGAATTCCACAATGATGCCCTACTGTTTAGAACCATTTGTTTGAGCAAAATGTGAGTTACATGTAAGAATTATAACGCAAAGTTAAAGAGAAAGTCAGCAGAATTACGACAAAACAAGTTAATTCTGTAAATATAAAATGACATGCTACAGCTAGCAGTTATCTACTTACCTGCATTACAGTCTTTCTTATGCGCCAAAATCTGTATGTTTCCGTTTCATCATCCATGTTATCTTTAGCTACGAATATTCCAAAAGTTTTTTATTCAATGTTAAAAAATCAAATATAAATTAGGAGAAAAATGAAATTCTGCTTGCTGTGAACACGAATTCACGAAAGTTGAAAACTTTAACTTCGATACAGTACGTAGTGTCGGTAAAACGTCGGCGAGTCTTCGGAGTGTACGGCTTATTCCGAATGAAGGTCAGTGTTACGTAATAAATTTAGATGGTTGTTTTGTTATGGCAGCAAGTAAAGCAATTTTATCTGCCACAGCAAAAGTTGTCAATAAACCTCGTCGTTTTGTTCCGAGTAGAGCAGCTTTGACTCTGGTAAATCGTTTTAGATGCTTTTTTGTTATATTTAATTTGTTTCATGAGCGAGAATTTGATGTACAAATAATTTAATCGAACTCGCTTTTTCTTCACTTCACTGTGAAATTTGGTACTTGTACGTATATGGTTGGAAATTTGTTGTTGTTTACACTCACAATACAATGTTTTATGCAATCGTTTACTCTTCTTATTCTTTGAATATACGAAATAACTATCACAACTACTGTACATTAGAATTGTCCTTGTTCCCTAAATATTTATCTTCATACCGAAGTATTTGCTTGACTTATAGAGCCCAACTGCTGTTACCAAAATCAAAGAAATACTATCGCAGAAGACTGATGTGGTAATTTTCTTTTAGAGATTTCTTTTTTTGTTGTCTTGCTCATGTTTGATGTTAGGTTTTTGATGATATGAATTTTTTTTCTTTAAATAGATTGGTTTAAAAGTTGGTGTACGACAGCGAGGTTGTAATGGATTGTCTTACACTTTAGATTACATCAAGGAAAAAGGCAAATTTGATGAGGAGGTTCAACAAGACGGTACTTATAATTTGATAATTTCTTTATGCAAAAATACTGATGATAGGATAGCAAAGTTTTTTAGCAATGATAAACATGCATTTTATGAAATGTTAGTTGTTTGGAAAATGAAGTTTCTTTAATCAATAGTTTTATACTAATTTCCCAATCAGAATATGGCAACCTCTAATTTACTAATCACAATATGATCAAACCTCTAAGAGGATAACATAGATGATGGGTGAATAACATAGATCAGGGGTCTCCAAACTACGGCCCGTGGGCCAGATGCGGCCTGTTGTGCCTCTCAATCCGGCCCGCAGAGACACTTAAGAAAACATAATAATATTATTAAACAAAATAAACTTTGTGCAGAAAGTTCACGTTATGACTCAAGCCAACTAGCAAGAGTGGCTTACGTCAATTTTTCTCCCAACTTCCTACTTCCGTTTCAAGCACATTGTGAAATTTAAAAAGCTGAAGGATAACGTGGAAATTTTTTTTTATTCTTTGGCCCTCAACATGCTGGATGAAAGTTCATGTGGCCATCTGGCTGTAAAGTTTGGAGACCCCTGACATAGATGATGGGTGGATAACTTAGATGATGGGTGGATAACTTAGATGATGGGTGAATAACTCAGATGGTGGATGGATAACTTAAATGGCGGGTGGATAACTTAGATGCTGGGTGGATAACTTAGATGGTGGGTGGATAATATAGATGAAGGGTGAATAGCTTAGCAGTCAATATTATAAGAATGGACCTGAAGATTTATGTTGAGCTTTTACATATATTCCAGGTGTGAAGGTCTTTATTGATTCAAAAGCACAACTTACACTACTTGGAACAGAAATGGATTTTGTTGAAGATACACTTTCAAGTGAATTTGTTTTTAATAATCCCAATATTAAAGGAACTTGTGGTTGTGGAGAAAGCTTTTCAATATAAAAAATAAAACAAGGCAATGTTGTGACTAATAATAACACAATCATTGTGTAAATGTCAGGAAAATGACCATATACATTGACTTACAATAACCATTTGTTGCACACATTTTCTTGGTTGCTTTGTATTCAGAGAATTTGATTCAAGAGAGTGATAAATTGACTCTAAATAAAACCCTTGCCTTTTTTTACTTAATTGGTTGAATGTAAAATATATAAAAACAACCTCAACATATTATGCAATGGGTAGATTAAAATTACAAATTTTATAATTAGTTCTATAAGATATTGCACTCCAGACTGTGTAAAAAAATATAAATATATGCCATTTGCATCACCCATAATAACAATAAATCCAACATCATTGGAACTTCTCTTTGGTTTAAATTTTTGATGCATTTACAATACAGCACAACAAACAACTTTGGTTGCAACTTGCAAGCATATCATTTTGACTGATGAAAAGCAGCCACAATTTGTTTATCAAAATGTCGTCTCGAGTTAATTCAACAGGCTATGTCTCGTCTTCTCAAGATCCTCGCCGAGAAAATAGAATAAAAAAATATAATAATCCCACCGCAAACAAGCCAAATCAAGATCAACTGCCGGAATATGTCAGTGTGCTTGGAATGATATTCAGTATGCTTGGTTTAATGATGAGAGTGAGTGTCAGTGTATCTTTATTTAGTAATTTAGGCTTATCTTTAAAGTTTAAGTAGACATACCATATATAATGCTTTCCACTTGGAGTCTGTTTGTGTCTTGCTACTCTAAATTTTCCTGAAGTATCGTAATTTTTCGTAGACTTTTGAAGAAAGCTGTAAGCTCAAATTTTTATACATTTTATCTATGTTGTATATTTCTTGTTTTCCCACTTTAACTGCTGTTCTTTCAATATTGCGATTCCTTAGTTGTTTATTTGTGTACCATTGGTTTATGGCTTTGTAATCAATATGATTTTCTTTGCCTCTCTCTTACACTACAATAAATAACCAAGTAATGAATACAATGCATGACCATGACCATCGTTCAAAAGGAAATCTTCCCTCATGCCGCATACTTGATGTGGGAACAAGACACTTTCTTAGTATGTTTTAAGCAGAAGGAGAAGACTTGCTTCAACAGCCTTTAATATAAAAAGTAATCATTTGGTAGAACTGTGTTGGCCATTTGAATTGATGGGAAAAGCTCAAACTTAATATTGAAGGAAAGAACTTTGATATGGAAAATGACTAAAAACTCACATTTTTCTCTAGATGAAATGGGCAGCTTGGGCTGCAATCTATTGTGCATTTATTAGTTTTGCCAATTCCAAGACAACTGAAGATACAAAGCAGATGTTTAGCAGTTTTTTGTAAGTGGATATTTCATCATTTAGATCAAAGATCACTCTCCTTTTTTTCTTTGCCTGATTCCTGTCTTTGAAACATTAGTTTATCTAAATTGTGTCATATAAATTTCAGACTTTCAGTATCCGCTGTCGTGATGTCATATTTACAGAATCCTCAGCCAATGAATCTTCCCTGGTGATAGTCGCCATCTCTACCTAAAGCTCAACATAATTGGTCGAACATTTCAATTATTTGGAACTTATTTGTTGTAGTTCAAGAAAATTATGAATAGCTTCTTTTTCATATTGTTTATATCATCTCTCATTGAAATCTTTCCATCCTGTGAAAAAATTCAATCTGGTTTATTTTAATTTAGTTCTTTTTATGCTTTGCTAGCTAAATGAAAAGTAAAACGAGACTAATGTTCATTGCGTTGTGACTTTTCTCGCTTTATTTTTCTCACAGAATTTGTAAAAACAAAGACTTATGTATAGCTGCAAAAATACAAACTTTACTGCAAAAGTTAAATTGAACATGAATGTCTTAGATAATCTGAGTTGATTGCATTATGTATAAGTCAGCTGAACAATAATTTCTGAAGACAGATTGTTTTGCATAAAGTATTTATCGAAAATTGTTTTTAATTGAAAATGATAAGTTTATCGTTAAAATTTGCGAGCTAGCATCAGGACTTCACGGAGGCGGGCTAGTAACGTGTTAGGACATCGGGAAATTTCCCCGTGCGTCTCATATGCTCTTTTGTGACCCCTTTTTTGAGGAATTTATAAACTTAAAAGAGAACAATTATTAAAAGAAAAACTATTAAAGTTAAACATATAACTATAATATAACAATAACGACTAAATTCTAGAGCAGTTTGCTTCGTATGAATTTATTTAATTTAAAACTGTATATGAAATGTGGTTGAAGTTTCGTAAACGTGAGCTTTTCTTAAGCTTAATATAAAACTATTACACTATCGTGGGTGATTTTCGTGACTCAACCTTTCGTAACTCAAATGTTTAAAATCTATTCATCTTTCACTAATGTCCGCCAAGAACCTCAAGAAATGAAACTGTGAAAAGCGAAAGGAAAAAGGAAAGAGAATAACGACGAACTCCTCAAACAAATAAGTGACAAATTTCAATTAACTACTTCATTTTGTGACGACAGAATTAACCAATTAAGAAGCTACCCACATGTACGCATCGCGCGCCTGTTTTTCTGTATTACTTTGAATTAAATTTATACGAATAAAATAAATTAAGCACCCAACACGCTATTGACATTATCATAAATGGAATGTTTTTAAAGATTAAGTAAATATTACTTTCCATGTAAGAAATCATCTTCAAATCTCTTACACTAAATGCACAATATTGATGATCAAAATCATTCAATCCTCAACATTAAATGCTTCTCATACAATCAATGGTTCACACAATGCCGAAACAATGCAGGAACTAGAACGAGGTGATAACTTACTTGTAACCAAGACAGAAGGTAGATGCAGTCACAGCTGAATGCACTCAATGTATAAAAACTTCAGACATTGCTTAATGTAAGAATTATTGGACATAAACTACTCTATCTGAATATTTCTGTCTGCGGGGCAACACCACCAGACCAGCCACACGAAATGATTAAGCGTCCATTTCATACGATATACTTCATACGTAAAATATTAAATAGTTTAACAATATACAATATTAATTTGTGAGCCAAATGTGAAATGTCATGACACGTTTTGATGCTTTCCACAGTGTTTTCAATCATGTCAATTTTCATTATGACAAAGTTTAGGAAATCGGAATATCTTCGCCATATCTTCTGTTAGTAATATCTTCTAACACATTACCTTGCAAGTTGCAACCAAAGTTGTTTGTTGTGCATTTTTTTATGTTGAATTTAATATTTACAACTGGAACAAAGGCTTCCTGCTTTCAACAGTCTCCTGTCTTAAGTTTTTCTCTTCATCTCCAGATCTTGAAAAAGAAATATTAAGATCCTCCAGATCTTGGAAAAGAAAAATTAAGGTGGTCACCCCCTCTTGTCAGATGAATTTTTAAAAATTTTTCCAAAAATTTTTTTTGGTCATTTTTGGCACTTTAAGTATTGTAGTTTAAGTCTGCAGTGTTGATTTTCTTTAAAAAATAATACTCCGTGAGAAAAATCCCCTCAAACATACCTTATCAAAGAAATTAACCCTTAGCAACGCCTTAGCAACGCATTTAGGTACCAAAATCGTGAAAAATTTCGACCAAAATCCATTTTTAACCATTATTTTTTGGTTTGTCCTTTTGGCGTATGTAATTTCAAGTCTTTTGATGAATGTTGCTCCGTGATTGGTTGCTTTTGCTAGCCTTGGTTGGCCTTGACAACGCTATGACTTTGTCTGCCATGTATAGTTCGCATATACACGCTTCTCAAAGCCATCTACGAAAATCTTAGTTTTCTCTTACATTTCGCGTTAAGAAAGAGCTGTTTTAGTTTCTATATAAATTCTATTTGTTTTTTTTTATTGTATTTTCAAAAATAAATGGGAAATCTTAAAAACAGAAAGAGAAAACGGCCTAGAATTTCTCCTAAGAATACGACGAAGAGATTAAAAGATGGCGCACCTAGTGATCAAACAGCTGGGCCTTCATCTGCAAAAATTGGCACCGAGAGTGCAAAAAATGTTCCTTTCTCGGGGAATTTTGACACTATAAGAGAAGGTACCATATTCATTGATTTAATGATCTTGTTTGGCGTATTCGAAAACCTTCTGAAATGTCCCGACTGTGCTGATGATGTGAGGTGTCATGTTGACATGAGGAAGAAGCATGGCTTTGCTCATTACATTGTACTGCAATGTGTGGGATGCGATTGGAAGCATTGTTTTAATTCTTCAAAAAAGAACCATGAAATTAATGTACGAGCAGTGCTAGCTTTAGAGAAATTGGTAAAGGTCACACTGCTATGACGACATTTACTAAAGTTCTAAACATGCCTCCTCCACCAAGGCGTGACAACTTTAGCAAAATTCAAAACAAAAAACTTTTGCCAGTTGTGAAACAGTGTGCAATTGACAGCATGATGAATAATGCTATGCATGTTAAGGACTTGATTGTAAATGATGCTGGAGAATGTGGGATTTCCATTGATGGCACCTGGCAGAAGCGAGGATACTCTTCACACAATGGTGTTGTCACGGTAATTTCCCTTGATACCAAGAAGTGCCTTGACGTAGAAGTGCTTTCTGACAAGTGTCAGCAGTGTATCAAGTGGAGGAAGAAACAAAGTGATGCTAGATTTAAAGAATGGGAGGCAACTCATGTTTGTAAAATAAATCATACTGGGAGTTCTGGCAGCATGGAAACGGCAGGTGCACTGAGGATGTTTGAAAGGTCCATTGCTACAAGAGGGCTGAAGTATAAACATATGCTTGGGGATGGTGATTCATCTACATATAATGCAATTCTAGCAAGCAAACCATATGGAGAAGATTGTCTACCAAATAAATTGGAGTGCATTGGGCATGTGCAGAAAAGAGTGGGAAGTAGGTTAAGACTCAAAGTAGTAGTAAAGGAAGAAAGCTCGCTGATGGGAAGGGTATGTCAGGTAAAGGTAGACTAACTGATGGCAAAATAGATGTGCTCCAAAATTATTATGGTCTGGCAATCAGAGAAACCTTCACAGTGTTGAGGAAATGGCAAAGGCTGTGAAGGCATCACTTTTCATGTGGCATCAACAAAGGAGAATCCACAGCATCACCTTTGTCCAAAAGTGGACAGTTGGTGTGGATATCAACGTGAAAAGGATGGTTATAACCACAAGAATGGCCTTCCAAAGTCCATTGTTGATTTGTTAGAGCCTATTTTTGAGGATTTGGCTGACACTACATTATTAAACAAATGCATGGTTTGACACAAAATCCAAATGAATGTTTGAATGGACTTATTTGGGATAGATGTCCAAGACAATCTATGTTGAACATGAAACTGTGGCTCTTGCCACTTATTTAGCTGTTTTGAAATTTAATGATGGAGACATTTCCTTCCTAAAGATATTTGAAGATTTGGACATAACACCAGGTTTCTTCAACATTTGTGACCAGGCTCGAATAAAGCTTTCAGCAAAAAAGAGCACTGAGAAGGTGAAGGGACAAAGAAAATCCCTAAGATATTATAGAAAAAAGTATTTAGACAAGGCTGAGGACAATGAAGGAGTTACATATGAGTCAGGTAGCTTTTAAACCCTGTATAATGATATGAAAACTTTACTATAACTTTAACTTGACTTTTCTCCATTTCGTTATTTTTGTGTGTCACCAATACTTGTGACACTGTAATTTTGTAAATATTTATTGTAGAAGCTTGATATTTTGTATATTTATTTAGTACAATATAATCTAGAAACTGACATTTTCAAATTTTAAAATTTTCCTCATAGATGAATTATTTCTGCACTTTTTCCTAAAAATGGTGGATTAAAACCCAAAATATCTGACAATTCAATAAATCGGCTGTTAAATTTTTATAAAAATTTGAAGAAAATTGAAAAATGTCATTCTCTAGCTCAGATTATTGGCTTTTCAAAATGTATTATTTGTTTCATTGTGATGTCTTGTTCTTGAGATATCATGTTAATGCTGTTAATTAATTACGGCTAATTAATGCCATAATGGATAATTAGTGTAATTAGCAACTTCCTGAATTTTTTTTTGTGCACATCATTTTCTATCACCTTACTCATTCAGAAAATGTTATTTTCACTTTAAAAATTAAAAAAATAAAAAAAAGTTGCTATAGAGGGGGTGACCACCTTAAGATCCTAAGTTTTAGGTCTTTCAAAGTTGGATTTTCTGCAGGTCATAGGACCCCGGGTTTGCCAAGTTGGAACCTTAGTAGTTATGCTCCGGGTTTCTGTATGTTTCGCACAATTGCTTAACAACTTATATCGTTTTTTTTTCGACAGGGATGCTTCTGGATTCCATTTAGTGAAAACTTGTTTTGGAGTAACGAAGGTGCAACAAAACCAAAAAAAAATTTACTATGGAGAAGCGTTTACTTCCTTTAAGATATTTTTCATGTTATCAGTGATGTTACCGAGTTATGGCCAAAAATAAAAATACTTTGAACTTATCTACACATGCTGACTAGAAAAATAATTGTGAAGTTTAATACGAATACTTCCGAATATTATATTCATTTGCTACGGTGCTAGTTAACATATTTACAAGTTTTTTTTATGCATAAATTCTGTTATATACTATGTATCTATTGTTGTATCATCAAAGCACGACTCGACTTCAACAAGTTCATTGCACAAAACATTTAATTCTTTGTGAAGATGTACAAAATGAGGTCGCATTTTTGGTTTTCTAATCCAACAACTCATCATAAGATCATAAACCTCTGGGACACAATCGCGAGGTTGCTCCAGTAACACCATGTTTAAAATTTTTGCTTTTACCTCAGCAAAAGAGAAACCAAAATATGGTTGAAAACCGTAAGTAAATATTTCCCAAAGTAAAACACCAAACGCCCAAACGTCGGAGTATATAGTGTAATTTTCCGACTCTATACATTCAGGAGACATCCAAGCCAGAGCTAACGCTCGTTGATTGGGTCGTCGATAATAACAAATATCTCGATCGATCGTAAAATCGGTGATCTTGATTACGTTGCAATGACCTACTTGACAATTACGTGTCATAAGATCGCCATGAACGTAGTCATGTGATGACAAATATGCCATTCCTGCAGCAATCTGACGTGAGATATCCAATAGCATTACTTCATCCAATAACACGTGATCTTGTGTTAGGTTAGGGTTGTTTGGTGAGTGGTGTATCAAGTATTGATACAAATTACCATGAGCTGCTGACTCGTATACTAACGTTACGGGCTCAGTACCCGGAGTAATTGCGTCTATAGTGAGAAGATTTGGGTGATGAAACTGCGACCAGATTTGCGCTTGATTCATGAATTCTTCGCGACAATTGTTAAGGGCGACTTTAACCAACCTACTTATACGACTCGAATCCTCGCAACATATTTCACCGGCGTAGATTGAGCCAAATTTTCCATTTCCAATGAATTTTGATAACAAAATATTCTCCCCAGGAATATTTCGCAGCTAAAAGATCACGCAAATAGATCATTGAGAACTATTTCACTTACAAATACCGCTGAACCATTTAAATGAATAGACAATATGCTCGTGTACCACTGAACCATTTAAATGAATAGACAATATGCTCGTGTATCACTGAACCATTTAAATGAATAGACAATATGCTCGTGTATCACTGAACCATTTAAATGAATAGACAATATGCTCGTGTATCACTGAACCATTTAAATGAATAGACAATATGCTCGTGTATCACTGAACCATTTAAATGAATAGACAATATGCTCGTGTATCACTGAACCATTTAAATGAATAGACAATATGCTCGTGTATCACTGAACCATTTAAATGAATAGACAATATGCTCGTGTATCACTGAACCATTTAAATGAATAGACAATATGCTGGTGTATCGCTTAGCTTAATTCTGTTAAGTAGTGGTTCATCTTAAAACAGTTTATAAAAAATCTATAATTCTGATGTGAACGAGCCTTACCTCTGGTAAAAACACTGGAACAGTCAAAAGTGCATCTTTATTGATTGTATAAGGACCTTGTTTATGTTTCCGCCAACAAACAGCTATAAAAACTATCGCAACAATGATACCAAACACTGTACAAGGTACGACAGTGTACAAAAGATTTGACAAACCACCAGCGGATCCATCATTATCATTATCTTCTATGTAAATAAAAGGAGACATCCATGAGCTTGACACATGTTGATAAAAATCGTTGGTAAAATTGGTGGAAAATACGATGTAGCTTTCGCTTTAGATATTAAAATGTTTCATGGATAAAAATTAAACAAATAATAACAATACATACGTTTCGTACGCTTCTGCAATGGAATGTTACAATATTCCCGGTCATTTTTATCAAGATCATTAACGAAACACCAAGGTTTTTCTTCATGATATTGACCCCGAGGATTTCGACAGTAATTGTGGCCCAGTTTAAGTTCAGGTGCATGCTTATTCCAAGGTAAACACTTTTTTCCGCTTATCGATGTATTCTTTATACCAAGATAACCTTCTCCACTTACATTTTGTAAGGTATTTTTCAACTCTGCGAAAGCAGATAATTAAAGATGATGTTTACATTAAATAAACTACTAGGGTCGCACATTAAAGACGGTGTGGGATTTATGACACTCTCAAGTTTTTGTGAAACATGTATAAAAGATAACGATTCGTAAACTGACAAAGAACGAATAAAAACGATCCAGATAAACTCGTAGGATGTCGTCTATCAAAACACAATAAAAGTCGTTCAATGCCAGAACGTAAAACACCCCCCCCTGCCCCTGTTTTTTTGAATACGTGTTTCTGATTGTAATTAGCACGACACAGTTGACCTTCTGCTTTCTCTACAAAATACACAAATCGACAAATTTACAACTATACTTCACATATTATTGGGCAATACAAAGTTCGAGGTACTTTACCGAAAAGAAAAAATATTTTGTGTTTAAACAATTGAAAAAATTCACTATTTTTAAAGCAATACACTATTAAATTAAAAGCAAGCATACAAATTTGTGATTAAAAGCACGCAGCTCTGTAAGAAGCGCAAATTTTTGAAAAATAAAGAAACAAATATTTTGGGTTCAGAAATCAAAAAGCAAAATTAGTAACTATTAAAATTTTTCATTCTAAAAAAACATGAAGATTAGTTAACTAAACTTACCACATTTTGGTATGTTACAAAATTGAATATCGCCATCTTGAGTGTAACACCAAGGTCTTTCCATCTTTGAATCGAAGTTGCGGCAATAATTAGAAGATTGTAATGTCTGAGTATTTGTTCGTCGTTTGCAAAGCGCACCAGACTCGGTCATTATTGCAAAACCTTTGTAATTCTCGCCTTTATTTAAGTAACAATCTCCATGAATAGCAGCAGGCTCTATAATAAAATGAATAACCAACAACTTTGAAAATTGGGAAACAGCTACATTGCTACTGATAAGACAATAAACATTTTAATTGAATAACTTCTACGTCTCAGATATCGAACACTGCATAGTAATGGCGAATTGTCAATATTCAAAGCTTCTTTACCTGTAATATTTCCAAAGAAAAGTTTCCTTAATGACGTACATTTCATTTTAGATAATGTATTGCAATTTGGAAACAACATAGGAGCAGTCATCAATTTTTGATCTTCTGCGATCTGATGTTCTCTCGGACAAAACTCGTGTTCCACACGTTTGCAATCTTGTCGACAAATACGTTGTGGTTTTGGTTGATTGTTACTATTTGCTTCACAAAACGGGAACAAATGATAACACATTACAGGCAAGACAAACGGTTGACATTTTGAGCTAATTTGTGATTTCTTCATGGTTGCAAGGGCAATTTCCAGTTTTTTTTCAATATTAGATTCAATTTGTCCCGTTTCCACAAAAATATTTTTCTTATCAAGATATTCTTTACAGATTTTCTGTGTATATGGCTGACATCTACCGATTTTTGGAACTCTTGTCCTAAAAAAACAGAAAATATGTTTGCATTCAAGCAAGCCAATTTTCATCATATGAAATCAAAGCTTGCAGGATCCCCGTTCATTCAACTTACATATCAGGATCTGAAAAAAAAAGAAATATTCGCTGTTAAGTGCACGATAAAGCTAGTAAGATAAAATAGAAGACACCAGACTTACACTGAGTAATCCCAATAGACGAACATTTGCCGCTGGCAACAGTCAACTTGGGCACATTGAAACAATCAAAAAAAATATCTGATGTCGTAGATTGTCCCACTTCGGCATATTCTTTCTGGCAAAAGTTTTTTAGAGATAAACATTCATCTTTGCATATAGGCTTTGCCTTCGGAGTAGATGCAGTTTTATCACATTCTGGTAGACGAAGGTGACATAATAAAGGTCGTATATAACGGCTACATTGCTGAGATACTTTAAGCGTTTTAGAAATTTTCTCGATCTGATTTTCTATAACACTAACGACAACATTAGTGACACCACTCATCACAAAGACTTCTTTTCCTTTCATCGTAGGACAAACGTTGCCATTATAAACTGTACATTGACCACTGAAAACAAAACACAAAGCTAAAGTTCTACAAATTACACACAAACAACAAATTGGGTCAGTATAAAGCCATCTTGCAATGATAAATAAGAACATCAACAACGGTTTACCTTGTTTTTGTTGGACCTGAAATAAAAAAAAATAGAAAAACGGTCAAGAAACAGAAAACACAAAGTGAAAATAAAGGCATTTACTATAAAGTGCGCATGCGCTAAACCGCAAACGACACAGCTAAATATTAAAATTTTTAAAATTGGCATTTACTATAAAGTGCGCAAGACGATTGGTCACGTCAAAAACGACTTCAATGTAATCTCCTCTTCGTTTGAAGAAACTGTGAAGGTGTTTGTGTGCGGATTAACAAATGTTCCATAGCAATAAGGCCATAAACAATCATATTAACACATAAAATAAATAAAAAAAGCAAGGCTTTATCTACTTACCTATAACCATGTGTTGTTTTATTGAGATGCAGTTCTTTTGTGAACGATTTTCAACGTCATTTGGCAACAAGTTACAATCAGGAAATAAATCATCCTCAGAACTCTTTCTTTGATCATATTCACCTTTACAATATTGATTCTGTATTGTTTGACAATCACTTCGACAAATCGATTTTGGTTGAGTTTTTGAATCGGCAATATTACAAGCAGGAAAATGATAATTACACCATAATGGAAGTGCAACGCTCTGGCATGATTCAGTCATGTTTGCTTTCATTTTCTCAAAGCCAAACTTCAGTTTCATTTCAATGAAATCTTGACTTTTCATCGGGTCATTTTCCACAAAAATGGTATTGCTTTTAATATAAGGAGAACATATTGATTTACGATAAGTTTCACATTTTCCATTCCGTTTTGTTGTTGTTGGATACACTATAAAAAAAGACCATATAAAATAAGATCGATACTAACTTAATCCTGAAGTTGTCCTTTCCAGGAAAAAAAATTGTTTGGGATTTCAAATCTAGATGCGATTTCTAACACATCAGTGAAAAAAATATTCTTAAGTTTGATCAAATCATTCCATTTTTAAGGTTGTTTAGCGAAAATTCTCCTTGTCCGTCGTCGGGAACTGGGACGACTTACATTTATGACGTCATGGAAAGGAATCGTCAACAGTGAACTCGACATTTGAATAACTGGAATGATAACCGAAGGCAAAAATTGAAGCCAAAAAAATAATTGTCGTCATCATTCGTCATCACTCGTGTTTCTCGCGTGTTTATAAACAATTTGTATTTTTTTGTATCCTAGATCTTTAGTTTGACCTCAGTAGATTTCATTTTACTGGTCAGTTTTATCTTCATGAAGAAAATCTTTTGAAGTATATTTATTTCAATTCTACATCATCCTAAGTGCAAAAGTATTATTACGTTTTTCAAATAAAGTAAGAGGATATGTTGGTATGAATTTTTATTCGACAAATTTTACATATAGAATGAAAACATCTTTAATATAGCTACTATATATTTTTGTCATACACAGTCGATCTGCTCTTAAGCTGCGGTTTTCCTTTAAAACATATCAAAGTCTTTAAGGATATTCAATTATTGATATCGAGATGACAACCATTTACTATTTCAAGCACTATCAAAATCCATGAAAAATACAATCGCTCTGTAAAAAGTAAAAACGCGAGTCATAGACTCAATATTTTTTATGAAACTGGATATTCAAGTTTCTTTTTTCTTCGGAAAAACAGATCTTTAAATCCACTGAAATGACAAAAAAAGACGAACTGTCTGACACCGTTTGAAAATTTACCTTCGGATGTAAGAAAAATTTTTGCTTGAATATTTTCTCGTCATGTTTTCTTATTGTATTGTCTTTTTACCATTGAGTGTAATTTTCAGTTGGCTTTTCCTCGTTACAAGTTGTAAGTTACAACGAACTCACTGTAGTAAAGTTTCAGCTGTAAAAAATAACCTTTTGCGAAGAGTTGGCCTCGTGTGTTGTTTGTCGTGATGTTGTTTATATGTTTATGCTTTTGCAATTTGTATTCAAATTTATATTGGCCGTGTATGTTTGGCAATCAGGGGAATGAAACTGACGTACAAACCGCGTGAATATTCGACTTTGAAGGACTGAAACTGACGTACAAACCGCGCAAGAGACTAGGACTTTGGCTTCAATTTTATATCTATAAAATGTATTGTCGTTATCATTCCAGATATATATATATGGAGTTCACTGATCGTCAATACGAAATATATATTTTGAATAACGTCAGAATTTGGCCAAAACCAAACATCAATACTTCATGTTACGATGGACAAACCCCATTGAAAGGCAGCATTACACCGCCATAACAAGAGGACGATTTGACAAAATTGAAAATTTTATTCCGATGCTTTAGAAATCACACACAGTTTTTATAACACCAATAAAAATTTTTGGTGGTGGAGGCAATTCAAGCCTGGTCCTTACTTGCAACAAAAGCACAAGATTATCAAAACTTTCCGTTCTTCTTATGCAGGTGCTTGTGTTCATTGCAGTTTATTGCAATTTAGAAAAATTATGTTTATGTTTATGTCGTAAGTGGTACCAAGATTTACTTGGTTTGGTCATGGAGATCCGAGCTTAAAAATATATTATGATCACAAGGTATAAACATATATAATTAGGAGTAATTATGTACAGTATCACCTACCTTGTTTTATCTTTATATATCCACTACTAAGTGCATATTTATCGTTAGGATCAACACCAACACAACTGTACAAGCCAACATTGTTTTTTTTCATTTCCTTTATGCGGAGCTTAGAACCAATATGAGAACCAATATGAGAACCAAATTTACTAATGGCAATGTTTTTTTGTTTCTTTAATCTTTTCTTGTTCCAGTACCACGTGATGTTTGCATATTTAATACCTTGAAAACTACATTTTAACGTCACTCTATTTCCAAGCTCCACCGTCTGATTATACACTTTTCGAAGC
Source organism: Xenia sp. Carnegie-2017 (assembly GCF_021976095.1). Classification (NCBI taxonomy): domain Eukaryota; kingdom Metazoa; phylum Cnidaria; class Anthozoa; order Malacalcyonacea; family Xeniidae; genus Xenia; species Xenia sp. Carnegie-2017. Next base: position 2,517,794 of record NW_025813402.1, read on the forward strand.
ACTTTAAAAAAGAATCAAAAGTCAATATTGTTAAGCCTTTGAAAGTCAAATTTCATTGTTTTAGAATTGCTGTACTTAAATATTTAACTAGTCATTAAAGGGCCTAAATCATGAAGCAACTTAAAAACAAATATAAAAAAGTTCCAGGTTTCCATCCGTCCAATACAAACATACAACCAGTCGGCAGACACAAAACCTTTAGGAAGACAATCGCCGACAGTTTCAATTTTAAAATGAAAACCATTTAGTTTCGCCGGAGAAGTAGATTTTCCAATAACATGCATTTTCAACTTAGGCCTGCGTTGGAAACGTGAAAAACTAAAAAGTAAAATATTTCGAAAATTTTCCATACCTTTACAATCATCGCAAAACTTCTTGCTTGTCTTTCTGCGACTGTGTTTAAAGAAAAAAGTTTTGATAAAAAAAAAATCAAACAATACAAAACAATAACTGAAATATCCATGTTTTCAACATATTCAAAAGTCATTCTGAGAAGTGTGTTTTAATCAGTTGTTCAGGTAAATTGACATTCTTTCAAGACCATTGCTACCAATTCCAAGAAATGTACGCGAGCACGCGAGATCGAGAACTTCCAGAGAGGGTTGGGGCCTAAACTGATTCACTAAATCGTTAAACCGTCATTTACCCGTGTATCGAGGACATTGTTGACAAGACTAAAGTAAAATTAACAGTGTTGTGTAAAGTGTGAATCTAGCATCCCAACACGCGCTACGTAGTTTGTTATTTGAATTCTCAACAGTTCCTTCCCAACTTTAGGAGGGAGGAGGGGAGCGTCTGCTTGCTTAATTTATTGGTACACACAAAATTAAAGATTAAATGAGCGAGTTGCTCGTACCTAGTGAGTGCTCTTTGGTAAAAATGATCAAATCGCTTACTGCATTCAATGTATAGGAATATCGAATATTGTCAGTTGAGGCTCAATTAACCATATCATTGCAGTCTTAGTGAAAAGTCAATTTAAAATGTTTGAAGGTCTTGTTCTATATTCATGCTAATAATAAATTAGTAAACAAGGTGTCCATGTTTGAAACGTTTCTTTAATCAAAAGCCATATATTTCTCATTTAAAATAGTCGAACATGCGTCCAGGCTTCAAAATAAGTGTGTTTTTTACACAATTTGTGTCCTTTTCAGTGAAAACGTACTCTAATCTTATGACAAAATGGAAAAGACTTGAACTGAAAATGGAAAAATATTAAAAATTATCCTAATTAACCAAACTGAAAGCAGAAAAATTAGGAATAATAGCTCATTTTAGAATCACATACTTTGTGCATAGACAAAAAATTGAAACAAATTTCAACCATATTCACTTCAATACGTCATAAAAATGATATTTTAAATTCATTCAGGCATTTCAGACTATTTACATCTAATTATTTACCAATTGAACACAGTCGAAAACCATCATAAAAATAATGGTTAGAAAATATCATGAAAATAATGGTTAGAAAACATCATAAAAATAATGGTTAGAAAACATCATAAAAATAATGGTTAGAAAACATCATAAAAATAATGGTTAGAAAACATCATAAAAATAATGGTTAGAAAACATCATAAAAATAATTGTTAGAAAACATCATAAAAATAATTGTTAGAAAACATCATAAAAATAATGGTTAGAAAACATCATAAAAATAATTGTTAGAAAACATCATAAAAATAATTGTTAGAAAACATCATAAAAATAATGGTTAGAAAACATCATAAAATAATGGTTAGAAAACATCATAAAATAATGGTTAGAAAACATCATAAAAATAATGGTTAGAAAACATCATAAAAATAATGGTTAGAAAACATCATAAAAATAATGGTTAGAAAACATCATAAAAATAATGGTTAGAAAGCATCATAAAAATAATGGTTAGAAAACATCATAAAAATAATTCTTAGAAAACATCATAAAAATAATTGTTAGGAAACATCATAAAAATAATTGTTAGAAAACATCATAAAAATAATTGTTAGAAAACATCATAAAAATAATTGTTAGAAAACATCATAAAAATAATGGTTAGAAAACATCATAAAAATAATGGTTAGAAAACATCATAAAAATAATTGTTAGAAAACATCATAAAAATAATTGTTAGAAAACATCATAAAAATAATGGTTAGAAAACATCATAAAAATAATTGTTAGAAAACATCATAAAAATAATTGTTAGGAAACATCATAAAAATAATGGTTAGAAAACATCATAAAAATAATGGTTAGAAAACATCATAAAAAAAATCATTAGAAAACATCATAAAAATAATGGTTAGAAAACATCATAAAAATAATTGTTAGAAAACATCATAAAAATAATTGTTAGAAAACATCATAAAAATAATGGTTAGAAAACATCATAAAAATAATGGTTAGGAAACATCATAAAAATAATTGTTAGGAAACATCATAAAAATAATGGTTAGAAAACATCATAAAAATAATGGTTAGAAAACATCATAAAAATAATGGTTAGAAAACATCATAAAAATAATGGTTAGAAAACATCATAAAAATAATGGTTAGAAAACATCATAAAAATAATGGTTAGGAAACATCATAAAAATAATGGTTAGAAAACATCATAAAAATAATGGTTAGAAAACATCATAAAAATAATGGTTTAAAACATCATAAAAATAATGGTTAGAAAACATCATAAAAATAATGGTTAGAAAAATCAAAAAATAATGGTTAGAAAACATCATAAAATAATGGTTAGGAAACATCATAAAAATAATGGTTAGGAAACACATCATAAAAATAATGGTTAGAAAGCATCATGAAAATAATGGTTAGAAAACATCATAAAAATAATGGTTAGAAAACATCATAAAAATAATTGTTAGAAAACATCATAAAAATAATTGTTAGGAAACATCATAAAAATAATGGTTAGGAAACACATCATAAAAATAATGGTTAGAAAACATCATAAAAATAATTGTTAGAAAACATCATAAAAATAATTGTTAGAAAACATCATAAAAATAATTGTTAGGAAACATCATAAAAATAATGGTTAGAAAACATCATAAAAATAATGGTTAGGAAACATCATAAAAATAATGGTTAGAAAACATAAAAATAATGGTTAAAATAATTCTAAAGAATTATCAGTTTGGTAATATGTCAAAAGGAATTAATTCTTATAATGGATATACTAATATCATCAAGTTAAAACATAACATATTGATCTTTAAAAAGTAATCAGCTTTTCTCGTGCGACATATGACGAAGGCAAAAATATAATTTCCTGCTATTGTTACATATGTCCAATTTATAGTTTTCAAACACTCTACAGGGTCACAACATTTTCATAAAGGAAAGATTGTATTGTTAAACTCAAAAATTCATTTCCCTTACTAGTAACAATTTACAATATAATAAATTGTGTTTTGGTCTTATTGAGCAATAAATAAGAGTTTCTTAGTCAATAATAATTACTGTAAGTACAACGTATACATAGACAGTGAATGCATTTTTGTTGTTAATCATGGAATGTATTCAATTATAACTACCCTTAAAACAAATATTATTTCACAGATTGGACGCAAACTAAGACAACTGTAAAACATCTTGCTCCAAATTCATGTTTGGCTCTCCCACCTTTAATGGAAATAAGAATTATCATGCGCTGTTTAAAAGACAGTTAATTAAAACAACTCTTCGATCGACTCTGACAGTGAGGAATGCGGCCTAAAGTCGCGCTAAATAAATAAGCTCTAAGTAAAGCTTTTAAAACAAATTGAAAAAAGACAAAAGGCTTTAAAAGTAACTACAGGATACGAGGTTTTAAAACAATATTAAGTACGTTCTGCTTCATTGAATGGCCATTAACGAACACAGCTATTTGTATTAATAAGAAAGGTTTCGAGCAAAACAAAATACCCAAGTTTACCCCCAACTAGTAGAGGTAGAGTTAGACTTTTGTTTCGACATCATATGGCTATGTAAAAACTGAGGATCTCTTTGTGTTACTTTATGGAAATTTTAAACGAAAATAACAGTGAATAGCCATAACAGACACAATAGTCCATACTCCGTAAATTGCAACAAACATAAAATCGGGAAAACTCCTACTTTGCCAAACTCGTTCGACGAAATGAACATAAATCGCAATGAGCGTACAAAATGCTATTATTTAAATAACAGTACCAACACCTGCGTCGCAATATGTTTAGTCTAGTAAAAACATCACACACGTACGTGTAAAATTGTTTCACTAAACTGATACATCCGTCACTCAAATTACATTTATTAACATTGTATATTGTTGGAAAAATCATATTACACTAAGAAATGAAAATAACTGAGAAAATATCATTTTCTGGTATTCTTTCATAAACAACACTCTAACATATCACACAGTATAAAGTAATTTGCGTTGGAAGAGCCATAGATATTGCCCAGACAAAGTCGATTTAACAAAACAATTTCGTAAATTTATTCACAAAATTCGAGGAGGAATTGAAAAAATATCAACTATCGTTGATATTTGCCACAAATAAGATAACTATCAAAGTATTTTATGATCATAAAATAAAGGAAAATAATTAACAGTATAACCCCCAATGTTATAATGCGTTTATAATATGGATCTGTCTGCAGGTTGGCAGGAATGCTTTGCTAATGGCTCACACGTTCAGTAATGAAACTATAAATACAAACGGTTATGATGAAATATGATCATTTCAATTGTAGAAGTTGTCTTTGGAATAAGAATCGCACATGTTTTGCCTTCCATTATACTACTAGAACCCAATTTATGTCGCAATTAAACGCAGCCGCAACTCAGTCAAACATTTTCTTGTTGTCTTTATACGAAATGATTAAATTTGCCACACTAACTGATGCCGGAGGAATGAAGCAAAATGCGATCACATTCAATTATTTGCTGCATTAAACAAGTAAACATGCTTTCTTAGAGAATTAATCAAGAATTTAAACACAAGCTAAATCTCGTTAAAACTTACAATGAAGTCGATGACTTTTTCTTCTTAAATGGTAAAACATCTATTAAATGGATAAAGATTAAAATTAGATCAATACCGCTTACATGTTCAACAAGGCCGTCTGTTCGCTGTAGGCTCACAGCAAGCTCAAGCAACCTAACTACCAACTTTATCATCAACGTAGTTACAAAATCCGCCGGAAGATAGACCTTGTATAGCTGGAATTACTTTGACAAACTGACTAATCTAACAAACAGCATTTTCTCAATTCTGCTGCGAAATGTCATGTGTATCGATAGGTCGCGAAATAATTTCTATTCCATAGTTATACTGCAAATTGTAGCATAGTTTTAAAGCAAACAAACATGTTGTACAAAGAAGAAGTGGCAATAGAGTCTTACTCACCGCTTATTACTAACACCAGTAATAAGAAAATCAGCCAAATATAATTATACATCGTCTACAAAATGGTATTTGCGTGAAGATGATCGACAAAGTGAGCGTTCATCAAATGACAACCAGCCGTTTCTTGTCACATCGCCACGATATGAATGCGCGCTACATGAGACATTTTTTGCATTAATTATACGAGTTCATATTTTTCAAAAACATGCGCTAGCCCCTCCCCCTGTGTCTCATATTGTTCAAAAAATTACGCTAGCCCCTCCCCCAGTGTCAAACGAATGAACATCAAATTTCCTGTAACAGAAACGTTTCAACAAAACAGCACAGGACTGTTTCAAACTAACCTGAATTTTTCTTTCAATAATTACATACAACTAATTTTGAAAGTATCTTGTTTTGTTTACAAATATTTTATTTAAAGTAATATTAAGCGTAGTAACCCAGCTAAGAGATCACACATAAAAACATCAGCAAAAGCCATCTGTTCGAAAGGAATATTTTAAAGACCTAAAGAGTAAAAAAAGACGAGACCTTCTGCAATTACGACATAGAGACCTGAATTTCATAAACTACGTACGTTTGGGGAAGAGATATCTACGAAAGAATTTATTCTTGCTCCAAAGAGTTGCTATGAAATGCACAACTGTAGGCCTGTTGTGGGCAGATTCATAAGAAGCCCGTTTAAGGATAAACCAAATAAACTCCAAGACAATCAACCAAGTTTTATTTCATCTTGATTTATTAATACAAGTACATAAATAGTAATGTGAGTATCAAATATTAACACGAGACATAAATTAATGATAAGATTGTGCCAAGGCTAAAGCAGAATTAATTAATTCTTATATTTTTTATATAGTTCCAAAACGTTTCGATTAAAGTTGAACTATAAAATATTCGAAAATATTCTTCATTAGCACATTGACTTTGTCATTGTCAACTTTTTCCATTCTTCATTTCGAGTTTTAAATGCTCAAATTATAAAATGTAAAATGAGATGGATGGCTTATTGTCCGGGTTGAGACAAGAAAGTCATGATGGATGCCAAAAAATTGAAAGCACTTGAAACTTATCTAGGGATTTGCAGGGAGTGCCGAGCATTAATGACAAAATGAAAATATTGTCGGCTATGACAAGAAAGCAGACTGTACTAATTTCTTGGATTATAAATCATAATTCTTATGAAAAACATCGTAAGAATTTTTGAAAGAGTTTTTTAAACGGAAAGTAAATGCATGGTTAATGCATGAAAACATACATGCATTGGTACACATACAATCGTGTATTTAATTATCATTTAGTAGAATGCGTTAGGTTTGGAAAAACTTCTGAACACGGAGCAGTACACGCTTTAAAAGCAAAGAAAAATGTCTAGAGTTCCCTCAGTTCAAGAAAAACAAGAAAAGATAGGGAAAATAGCACATGGATGAAATTTTAAATGTGTATTTTTGTTACTGCTTTCATAAAACTTTTGTATCGACTGCCTTAAAACATCAACAAAAGTCAAATCCTAAATTATACAAATTAAACTTGCATTACGTAAGTCCAACTAATCTTTCTTTGAATAAAGCACTATGTGAAAATGGGTTTCGTCGATCAAAGAATGATAATGAAACAAAGTTTCTCTGTTGAAGTTTTTCAGTAAAATTCTGGTTCCACAGTGATAAAAACTAAAATAGAACTAAAACAAAATAAATTTCAAGTGTGAGAAGTAAAGGAAGAAATTGTATTTACAAGTATGACAGAAGATCGTGTTAAAAATAGATTTTGAATGTATGATAATTATGTTCATATTTATAAATTCACAGAGAATGTTGATAAAATCTTTGTAGCTATTGTAGATGTTATAAAGGAGTATGTCTCACTCCAACCAATGAGATAATTCAGCAGGCTACCTAGAGAGTGCTGGCCTTGTTTGAGAGAATGCTTTTCAAGAACTGTTCCAAGAGAAATTTTACATCATTGATTTTCAAACACGAGCAAGTTAGCAAATCCGCTGAATTACATTATACTTCAACTTCCTCAATGATATCCTCTGTGGCCTGCTTTGGTTCTTCAAATTTTAGGGCCTCATAAATATCGGCAAAGTTAGGCCGTTGCGATGGCTCAATCGACCAGCAGCTGTTTAGCAAGTCCCTCACAAACTTTGGCCATTTTTCGTGACATCGCAAGAGTTCATGGGCTCGGATTTTATTGATTACTTCATGATTGCTAAATTGATAATAAGGTTTGAGTCCACACGAAAATATCTCCCATAGCAAAACAGCAAAAGACCATACATCATTCTCACTATTTAAAACAAGCGTTTTTAAGGCTTCAGGCGACATCCAACGTATGGGAAACAGTTTATTCTCCTGCTCGAGCCAGTCGTAATCTGAGGGATATTTATGGCTACCGATGGCTAACATGGAAATCTTTACGACTGAGTGTTCCTCTGCATCAGAAATAAAGCAATTTCTTGCTGCAATATCACCGTGAACATAGCTAAACTCAGACAAATACTTTAAACCACTCGCTACTTGTCTTGCAATATGAAGAAATGTTTCAGTTGAAGGTATACAGGCATTACTTAGTGCTCGTTTTAAGTACTGATGAAGATTTGTTTCACTAAGATATTCGAATACGACAAATTTTGTACCATGAGCAGGAGAAATACCCAAAAGACTTAATATGTTCACATGTTGCAGAGGACAAAGTAAGCAAGTCTCCTTATGAAATTCTTCCTTTTCGTGCGTACTGGCGTCTTCACATAAAATTTTAATAACAATATTTATGTTTCCCTGATGATTTTCATTAATAAGAACTCCCTTGAAGACCTTGAAAAATTTCCCTTCGCTCATAACACCAACATATTTAACACGGCCACGATTTAATTTCTGAAATTGAATTTTAAAAATACGTTTTTGTAAGTTAATGCATTTAGGAGCAGAATAGTAAATTTTTAAAGAAATCACGGAATTACGGGATTACCGATAACGGAGCGTGGGCGGTTCATGATTAAGCATTTTGAATTTTATAAAAACTTTTTGATAGATATCTGGGATATGAATTACTTTCTTTTCGTTTTCAAGCTCGTAAGTCAGGTGCAGAATAGGTAAGAGAGGGGATGTTAAGTGAAGAAAAAAATGCAAAACAATTCAATTGGGTTCAAAGCACAACATTCTGGTGTTACAATACACAATTGTTTTCCTTGCACTTACTTCATTTAAAACAAAAGATTGTATAGAAGCGTTTTCCTTGAGATCATAAGATTGAGAAGAAGAGCACTTTGCCAATGGTGTAGCAGAATTTGCTGGAGAAACATCTACACTTTCTTTTGAATTTTGTACTTTCCAATACACCATTACAGTAATAAAACTCAAAAGAATAACCGCAGCGATGGCAATTACAACATAAATTGTTCTTCCCAATGAAGTACCATCACCGTCAGTTTTATGTAGAGCTAGAGAAATAAGAATATTTATTTTTTCACAAATCAGCAGCGAAGAGAATCCCAGCTTTTTATGCAATGTACTGGCCGACAACTATAGCATATACAAAAAAATCTAAAATACTGATTACGTTATGTTTTCTCGCTACACAGCAACAAATTATGTATTTTATTTTTTGTTGAGCATTCGTTCTAGTGTGAAAGACTCAAAGCAAAGTTACAAGTGCTATTTCCTTCTATAAACAACATGCCTTTCGCACTAAACATACAACTGAACTTAAAAACTTGTCTTCTGCAGAACTAACTTTTAACACTAAACATTTGTGTGTGCTATATGTTGCTTAATGTACAGTATATAAATTTTAATATGAATTAAGGTTAGCTTACATGAAATAAGCGATTCACATTTTGGTACATCACAATACTCCATTCTCTGCGTATTTACATAACACCATGGAGAAAGAGCGCTTGGGTCAGGATTACGACAATAATTATGATGCCAATGTAAATTAGGACGAGTTATGTTCCAAGCAATGCAAGACTTTCCAAACACAGTAACATTAACCATACCCAAATAGTCCTCACCAGATTTATTGTAGCATTTATGATTTGAATCTGAAAATAAAGAAATTATATCAGTAGAATGTCAAGAGCCTATTGATTGTGTGTGTTTATTTTGGCTTTTTAAAGGTGAAAAGTAAAGTTTGCTAAGTAAAGTAATAAAGAGAGGTATATAAGTATTCGGACATTTTTCAAATTGAAAGACACATAAAGGGAACACGTTTTATTCAATAACAGTTCAGTTTATTTACGTGGATCGCCTTAAAATCGATCTCAATTGATCATGGAACATTGCGTTGAAAATACATTTTATGATTTAAGTACTAGTGCTCAACTTCAATAAATGCAGAGCAAAATACTGTTATATCTCCGCACTTTCGCTTAATTTAAATATAATATATAAACATATCCTAGGCCCATGAAGTTTATGTCCAAGTGTTTGCAATAAAGATGAACACAACGAAGAAAGTTGTGAAATTGTCATAGAAACGCACTACGACTAACGATAAGAATTGAACGATTATGAAAAGATTTTGAAGTAGAAACATGAACGATCAACACGACTAAACGAGTTCTATCTTGTTTGTAGTTTTCTAGAAACATGTTTATAAATGATATGATAGATAAGAAAGACGAAAGTAAGTTAAATGGGGATCTCCTCTTCAGAACTTGTTATTGAAAAGAAAGTTTGCTTGACAAAAACAATATACGATATTTCAGAATCAACTCACCATACTGAGTCTTGACATTGGATTTTTTTGTTTCATTTACAATCTTCTTTTGTATTCCTAACTGAACACAATGATCCCCAAAGGAAGTATTGGATCTAGGAAGACTTGAGCAATCCGGAAATAAAAGTTCCTCGGATATGAACTTCAACATTTTTGACATCTCATTTTTACAAACATCAGTTTGAATTTTATGACATTCATCTTGACACAAGCGAGATTTTTTCTCGCCGTGAAAGCAAACTGGAAACAAATGATAACAGATGGCAGGAACTCCAAAACGCAGACATTCTTCCGATATCATTACTAAACTGAGTTCGATTGTTTTTTCCATCTGTTGCTGCCGTTCTTTGTTAGTGAAATATATGATTTCATTTTGAACATACTTTTTACAAATACCGTTGCCTCTGTACGCACCACATCTGGTAAAAACAAGAAAAATATTGACTCGTTCTTTCTGAAAACAACACTTTTTTGATCATACAAAAACCTACTTCATTCGAGTTCTTTTTTGGAAGAACCAACAAATCGGCAACAAAGGGTAAAAAAATAAAAATCTCCGGATTAAATTTTTTGATTAAAAATGTTAACTTACTTGATTTGAGGCTTTTCAGCTACTGTTCATAAAAAAGAAACAAAATAAAAAATATCAAAAGGAAGTCAAACATGATCAGTATTATGATCTTTAACAAAGATTAACAACTCTTTATAACTTAAGAAGAAGTTTTCTCAATTACCTTTGCTCAGTCGTTTGCAATGTTTTCCACGCCTTCTCGATCTTTTAGGGAAGCGAGAGCAATGCTTTGAAAAGTGATTTTTACAAGTTTTTTTTAGCAGCAAACAATCATCCTTGCATATTCTGTTTTTCTTTGTGTTTCTCTTCCCGCATGCAGGAAACATTTCATAACACAAAGCAGCATTTAAAAGATCATAACAGTCCTTAGTAACATTCTGGTGACGTAGAAGCTCCTTCTTAATAAAATTTTCACTGTCTGCTTGGGTTTGGGAATTTTCAAAATACACTTTGTCGTTTTGTAAGAAGGATCCACAAATTGTGCTTGGTCGAAGATTCCTACAACTGCAACAAAGTGAAAATTCACATTATCGACAGGTAAAATCCTTGAATGTATTAACTGGAAACGATATTCGAACATTTCAGTAATGAAGTTTGCCTAAACTTTAGAATTCTAGAAAAGCATTATTTTTACTTTTTTATAGCAATAATAGCCAATAAATTATTGTACCTTCCTTTTTTACTGCCTGGGAACACACCTGTAAAAATAATAAAATAATTATAAATTATATCAGCATTGAATAAGAAAGAAAAAGTTATTGAAAAACTAAACCATACATGCGTGAATGAAACGAACAAAAACTTTTTCTTACTGGACGAAGTAAGTGGTGATACCACAATCCGACTATGACTGGATATATTACTGATGTAGTTGGAAGCCTGGCATGTATATTTTCCAGCATCTTTAATTTTAATGCGACGAATTTTTAAACGTGAACTGTGACGAAACAGATGAATCTTATAATGTTCATGACCGGCCTGAATCACGTGACCATTTTTAAACCATGTAATTGTCGGTGGTATTTTAGTCAGTTTGAGTTTACATCTGAGAACGACCGTCTCGCCAACTTTAACGTTTTGGTTTTTCAGCTGCAGTCTGAACACAAGTGGATCAACTAAATAAAAACAAATTTATTCAGTGTATACAAAAATGTATCAGATAAAAAGTAAAATATGGTTCCAGAAATTTTAGTAACTATAAGGCTAGGGGGAGAAAGAGGAGAGATCAAAACCACCCTTTTTTTCATAAACATTCATATTTGATAAAATTCAGCGTCCATAACATATAGAGTATTGTCACGTTTTATCTAGTCTCACCCTCCTTTTTACACTTTTAAACGGGCTCGATGGTCGTCATTAAGTTTTACAAAAGTTATGTTGAAGAAATTGTGCTATGAACCAGTTAAGCTTCGACATTCGAGTGCACGTCAAATTAGTTGGATCAAAGATTTGTTTGCTTTCTTTCATTTCTGGCTGTAATTATGAATTTTGATGCAAAACTTGATGCTCGTTAGAACATTAACGCGATGTAATGTCACTATACAAAAATATCGTCAAATGTTGGATGAAACGCTTGGCGTATTGCAAATTTAATGCAATCAGAAACGATAAAACAGACTGGATAAAGAATTTTTCAAACGATAAAACAGACTGGATAAAGAATTTTTCAAACGATAAAACAGACTGGATATAGAATTTTTCAAACGATAAAACAGAACAAAATCAAACTTCATCAGAAAGAAAAAAACAAATTTCTAAACAATGATATTTTGTCAAGTCAGTTTACTTGCAACACTCTATAATACTTTTGCAATGAAAATGACAAATTTACTGTAGTACTTACTTGTAACATTCATTCGAACACATTTCTTGTATTCATCAGAACCAACCTTGGGTAATGTGGAACATGGCGGTATTGGTAATATCATATATTTGGAAATACCAAGTGTAAACTCATTTAAACAAATATATTGTTCTAATAAAAGGCATTCGTCATGACAAAACATTCGTTTCTTAGGATAATTCACAGTAAGATCGCAAGGTGGAAATTTTGACAGACAAAGTGCTTTTAAAGCGTAAGGTTTGCATTGTTGCGATATGTATTGTGGAATGACGCTTAGTAACGCTGTCAATTGCCTGTTCTTCAAAAGTTGTGATGAAGCTGGTGGAATATAAACTGACATGTTTCCAACAAAGGCAGCACAAATTTGTCCATTGTATACTTCACATTTGCTATAAAATTTAATAAAATTTTCTTTAGTGTGGAAAATTGATACATATATTTAATGCATATTCATCAAGAACTAATGTATCGAAGATATTTGGTATTTTATATGCACAAAATACCACCTAGAAAGTAATTTAACAATAATAAATCATATATTTTACTTAAAGCCACGTTTACTTGATATAAACTTTGCCAAAACAATTAATATTAGATCTGACACTCAATTGACATGCGCAAGACAACTCAATGAAATTTTGCTTGAGTGGAGAAACGTAAAAATACTTGACTTCTTGACTAGATTAGCTATTCAATAATTTAAATTTAGAGCATATTGTCTTATATGACCCTCTTGAACTACCCTCCTACAGTACTGAACACGAGTATGATAAATGATTACCAGCGGCCTTTCACGTAATTTTACCTTTGGCAAAAAGTCATTGTGAGAAATTTTTAATTTTAAGCGTTGAAAATATATAAATAGAGATCTAATATGTGCCTTAAATTTGACACCAAACCCATATAGAGCTAAAACATTCAGAAAAATCTTTTATGTCGCAAGCTGGAGACGGTGAAAAGAAAGTAATTTATTGGTCAATTGGATCTTACGGTTAGCAAATGTAAATGAGATTATAAAAACTCATTTTTCATTATCACTTTAAAAATTACTGAAGTAGTGGGTGAGGGAAGATAATCCAATAATTTTTTCATTTAATAATAACGTGTTTTCGAGTCGATAAAATTAAATTATATTCTTCCTGTGTTCAGACTACTTGAGATCTTTTTAAGTACGTGTTATCTGTCAAAGCTCTCTTTTACGTGAGATACAATTTTTTTATTTCATTTTCGGTGTTAGGCAGCACGGAGAAAATATGAGGTTTATTCAGAGTTCGTTTTTACGCTTCACACAACAAAGAAAAAATAGATATAGACAAGAAACAGTTATGCATGAAAATAAAACTACAGAAACTTATATTGATAAGTTACTTTATTGCTTGTGTTTGTACGAAAAGAAGCAAGTAAACTTGATTATGTCAAGTTTATACTTTTCAGTTGTCCCTTAGAATATGGTTCCATTAACACACGTTTAGAATATAACTAAAAACTTTGATTATTTTTGGTTATTTACAAATATTTCAAGAAATAATGAAACATGGCTTACGGTATTAAAATCATTAATATACTAGAATTATAAAGAATTTGGCAAGTGTGTCTGAAAATAGATATTTTCATTAGGATGGTTGAATGCAAGTGGAGGAAATTAATAATGGACAGTTGAAATGACGCTGTTAAGTGAAGTCAAGCTGTGACAAAGATAGGTATTTGGTAATGATATCTAAATAACTAACTCAACAAAAATTACGGAGATAGAAACTGAATATTTGCATTTTCAAAATCAAAAACTCTTATGCTAGAAATAAAATTTTCATTCCATAAAGCATATGTCTTAGACGCAATCATTGAACAAGTTTTACGTCATTTACGAGTATTAGTAATTGTTTAATTAATCCAATGAATAATTGCATGTACATATGGCACATAACTAGATATGTATATTCTCAATATTTCTTCATTATTTCAAAGAAGCAAACTTTCGTTTGTGGAATTCGAACTTTACATCCTTTCTTCTAACAGAGCAAATTGCCCACCAAGTTGAGCTATCTTTGGTATTTCTTTACACGATTTCAATTTCTCCGAGTTTTGGGGACAGAATCAGTAAGTATATTGAAGATTGCTAGCTAGATAAAGGCCGTTTTCAAGGCAAGCTTGACGTTTTCTTAATGGAATTTTATGTAAAACGTTGTTGGGAAATTTTGGAAGAAAAGTGACGAGACTAACGTGGAAATTATATGATAAAATTATTTAATGCAATGGCTAAAGTTACAAATAACTTCATGTTACACATACACAAATGCTCTCATACGAGTTTTTACAAAAAGCAAGGTGCGAGTTTCGGCATTATTCAATTAATTCACTATAATCACAAGAAATATTAAAAATGCTGTAGTTTTCTAAGTTGTTATAATTAGGCATCACAAAAAATTCATTATCGTTATAAATAGATGTCCTTTACATACATTTAAGGAAACAAGTTATCATCTGCAAACAAAAGCTATAAAGACACTGTGCCACATACAAGCATACACAACAGTTAATCTTATCGTGTCAAATCTGAAAAAACCTCCCTAACTCATCTTTTGAACAAAAAATAAAATGTTATGTAGGCTATAGAAAACGATTTTCCACATTGTATTTTCATCTAAACATATTGTCGATTGTCTTTTTATAAATACGGCGATATTTAAGTTGTAACAAAAATCTATCCTGAAAATGACTATTTCTACGAACTTATCCATCCACGAAATCTGCTATGAAAATATCGCACCATGAAATAAGTTATACTGAGGATCTTAAAACTTTAAATGATCCACCATTTTAATGGGAATTTTTGCAAAAATCTCACTGAACTATATGTAAAGAGTGCGTCACTGAACTATATGTAGAGTGCGTTAAAGTAAATTGCCGGAAACAAATGTTCTTTACATTTCAATGAACAAAAAGCACTTGAAGCAAAAGGCCCCTTTGCTGCCGAAAAAACAGGAATTTAATAAAATCTTTATGCTTTTATATGTAAATGGCCATGGTGGAGTTAATTGATCAATTGTACGACATATTCTTCATAAGAATAACTATGAAACATCTATCTTTAATTTCATAATTTTATTTTCTGCAAACTAAACTTTGATTTAATGAACTCTGTTGTGCAGTTAATGCATGTGGGCAGTTGAAAAGCGAATATTAAAGATGATCTTTAATTACCTTGACATTCAACCGTTAAACATAAATGCTTCATTCTATGTTTCGACAAAAATGCAGGCAATTGAAAGACCTTGTTGTTTTATTCTCGAAGAAAAATCATTGATTATAATACCAAAAATAGCCCTGAGAAGAACCATAATTTCTCTTTGTTATAATTTAACCGTGTACAAAGCATAAGCGGGTATGTCATTGCTTGAATTTAGTTTCCGTAGACGATATTTATAGATTTTAGTGCATATACTTTCTTCAAAAGTGGTTCGACATTCCAATAGCAAAGCAGACATTGAACTTTGAGCATTGAACATAAACATGGACCTCAAACACACTCGCTTTCGATCAAAAAGTGGGAAAATTATTATCATTAGCGGTATAAATTTAAAGTTCACAACTCATATGGGGTCATTTGAATTTAAAAGCACGCTATTTGGATTTAAACGGAAAAGATGAAGAAGACTAAAAAACAGTGTCAACGATGGACCTATAACTATTAGTATAATATACCAAGATGGTCATAGTTAACTCCAAAAAAACATTGTGTATTTTCCCCATTGTGTGATATTAAGTTACATCCAAACGACTAAATTCTAACGCTGATGCATCATAGCATTTCATCTCAATTGATCTCCTAACTCTTTGTTTTTATTCAACAGTATTTTCAAATCTCCGCCGACAATAAATACGTTTCTATGTTTACCTGGGCAGTTTACCATTGACTGCTGGTGAATTATAGTCCAGCGTCTTTGAGTCTGCAGTATAAAGAAAAATAATTAAACAAACCATAACATTAAATCGACTCATACGATACGTTAATTTTCGTATTACAACGATGCTAAGACAAATGATCTTATAAAACAAAGCTTGAACACATTGTCCATTGTGTCTAATACGTATCCAATGTCTGTCAAAGAAAAGCGCATACAGTCTGTAAATTGAAACACTCCAAAAGAATATTTACAAGCAATCTATGCTTAATTTTTGCAATCAAGCAGAACAGGAAAGTATTGATGAATAACTTGATGGTAAATGAAATAATAATGCAAATGTTTAGAAAGCAAATAACGTTAAGTGTGTCGATGTAATATAATAATTCTATTCAAAGCGCAGTTTCATATTCTCAGCAAGAATTGTAGATACTAGTACCCTCTACTGCCATTTGACACGCTTCGCGCTGTTTAGTTGGATTGTCAACGTCGAGATACAGAACGCAAGATTTATTATTCTAAATACTTACCTATATGAAATAAATAAAATGCTAGCATTTGCAAGAAAACCAGACAATTTAGTAAAGCCATGTTTGTAAATCACATTGAATAACAAGAGCTTGTCACACACAGAACGACACCATAACACTTCTGAACCATTCACCCTGCTCGACTACTAATTTATGACGTCACATTTCATGACCCTATCATCTTACTGAAAATTGAATTAATGAGATGTTTTGAAAAGTTTAAGACGGGAGAAAGTAGGAGACAAAATATGTATTATGTTACAGACGCGTCGACGTGTTTCTTAACCTTAAGCATCGTTAACCGTATCAGCAATATAGGAGTATTTAAAGCTAATTACATGATTTTAATGTTGAAATATTTTATGAAACGTATGATATCATTATAAGAATCATATATGTATAAATGTTTGCCAACATGAAGTATCTCCACAAACACAATTTAATTTTAACGATATGTTGTAATATTTCAAGCAACCTAACAAGCCTTCAATAAGCCATCTATTTCAAACAAATGTTATCAATTGACAACATTGATAATGCATCAATTGACAAAGCTCACACGCTCGAATTTTGTAAAAATGGCAGAAAACAGCAAACAGAAAGAAATAATTATCTTAACGGAATGCACCCTAGAGTGAATGTCTTGTTTTAATCACTCAAAAATGGCGGTTTCAGAGCTTTTGTCTTTCAACATCCCATCGACATAAGTAACTTCACTCACGAAATATAGCAAATGTGATTTGGCTTTTTTTTGAAAGATAATATCGGTGGAAACAAAAAAGTTAAAATTAAATACATACATTGTGACGGGAATAAAACAATAAACGAAACTAACAAACACAAATACGACATTTCATTATTATTTCAGGCATAATGAGATTGTGTGAAAAGGGATTCTTCTTAATTGGATTTTCCATTATAAGATGACGGAATGTGCTAGCTGTTAGCACTGAATCAATTTTTTATTTTATAACCACACGTATCTCAAATATCTTTGAATTCCATGTATCATGGCGTGAGTTTGATGGGATTACGTCCTGTGAACTCCGACTGTTAAAAGAAACAATTTGTTTGAAGAGTTATGTCGTTAATAACAACATTTCCTATTCAACAATGCATCTCTCAGTTAGAAATCTCAGTATAATTAAAAATTGCTTTTACTAAAGCCTCATAATACTCAGTCATACCGACTAAACGACAGAATCCACCATTTATGGTATTTTAATAAAAATACAGAATGAAAGGTACAAAAGGTTTTCCGGTTAAAATATATATAATACATAGATGCATCAAGTCTGTTTTTCTACCAGCTTTACACATTATTCGTGAAACATTTGCAACGTATAAAAGTCGTAGAAATTAATAGTCTCTGTTTATTTATATGACATTATCGTCGAAACCTGTGGCTTGTGTTTGTTATTTTAATATATAAGTAAAACAATTTAATGTCAGCTTCGATTAACTAGATCAACAAAGGGTCAAAAATATTTCTCATTTTGACTTAGCCAATAAAAAATAGCACTTGTTATACCTTGCATGGAAACGATGGAAGATGATTATGATTCTATATGAAAAAAGTATGTTGTTGATCAATCACGCGATATTAATGTTATTAGTAAACTCTTTTTATAAATTCTCATTGAAGGATTGACATAGACGTAATTGAATTTAAAGTTTTATTATTTCCACGCGATGACAGATTTACAAAACAGAGACACAGAAGTCACTAATAGTTACAAGATTCAATATAATACTCGTTGCTAATAACAAAGACGAACGAAGCGAGAACTTTGGTATTTAGTCGTTGTATTAAATTTCTAACATGGAACATGATTATAAGTTGTTTATAAGTACTAACTACTTTAAGTCATTATAAGTACTTAGCTTTGCACAAGTGTTTGTGATCTATAAAATCATTTAATTAAGCTAATTTTAGAATCTGAATATGACGTGTTTAGCATTTTTTTTATTGAAATAAGATTTTCTTTGTTAGAATAAGTTCCTTTCTGAGTATTTGGCTTTTGGCTATTTCCTTATAGTCACCTAATGTAGCAAAGGTTAGCAAATATTGTTCCACATAAAATTGCTCCAAAACAATAAAAGAATTTAGATAATTTTCATTAGGAAACAGATATGAAAATTATGACCCACAGAAGACCTACATCAAGGTCAAACTCTATTATCGACAAAGACTGTTTCAAAAGGATTTTCAGATTTGTTGCGGAAACATTAAACTATAGAATTGTGAGAACTAAATTAGAAAGTTTTGTTAATAATTTGTTGTCATTTGCCCCTCCAGTTGCAAAACATATCAATTTAAGAATTAAATTTCATTTACATGATCAAGTACCGTTTCAAAAGGCGTCACGAAAGTTTAATAGCAATTTTTTGCTCATCAATATTTCCACAGTACCGCGTCACTCGACATTCATGCTTAGTAAATTCAACGAATCTACGAATCAGAAATGCAGATGGTTGTTTTTCATCTGATGCAGAATTGTTTAGCAAACGGCAGTCAACTATAAGCTTTAGTAGCAGATCAAAGCGAATATTTTTCAAAGCCATGAAAGAAGTTGATATAGCCCATCAAATTTACTATAGCTATAAAGAAAGAGGAATGTTATAGAAAGAAACAGAGATATTATATCTTTGGGATCACACGAATTTACGAAAGATTGCTTCCATTTCAAGGGAGAGAGTGAAAGAAATTTTACTACAATTTTCAATTTGAACTTTGTAAAATCTTGTTACCTTCAAAAACCTTCGTGCTGATTTATGTATTATAAGTGCATTTATACATTTTATACATATGTATTTTAATGTACATTAAAATTAAAAGAGCATTAAAACTGTTCAAATTTTGGCCAGTTGTTGTGATAGATAATTGAAAATAATTCCATAAGTTGGAAAATACAGTAAAGTTTGTGCAAAACCAAATAAAATCTTTGATGTAAATTTAAAAAACTAAAAACAGTTTTCAAGTTTTCACAGAACGTAGACTTGGATGTTCGTTAATCATGAAACTATTTTTTATTTTATTTGTGTTTACTCGAGTGAAAAAATATCATTTATGAGAACACAACGTTAACTATTCTTTTGGTGCGTTATTCTTGACATTTTCGAGAATTTTATGGAATTTTATTGACCTGATTCGCTATAATCTTTTGTAACAATACCGTTCTGTTGATTAATTTGAGATGATCTTCTGTTGGTTGATCCATCTACGTCGAATAATCTAGATTTGACATAAGAGTAGTCAACAGGTGCATTAAAAATTTTTACACTAGATCGTCTTCTTGATAAATGTTCATTTTCGTCATCGAAACCAAGTTTTGATTTTCGCCTGTTGCTTGGTGACAGTTTTAAGGCATTTTCACTCTCTCTCCTTTTCGTAAAATCATTTGATTCTTTTTCTCCATCGATCCCAATCTTAGATTTACGACGATTATTGGTTGAAGGTTTCAATAAATTATCCGAGTTTATTTGACTTGAGTCAAACAATCGAGACTTGATATGAGAGTAATCTTGTGAAGAATTAAAAATCTTTACTGCATTCCTTTTTTTTGTGTCATCGTTTAAGTTGGTTGTGTTTGTATCATCTTCAAATCCAACTTTAGATTTTCGTCTAAACGTTGCAGTTGTATCGTATAGTCGTGTCTTCACATAAGAGTAATCGACAGGAGAGACATTTGAGTCATGTTTTGAATCATCTTTGAATGAAAGTCGTCTTATTTCTGGCTTGACTTTTAATTATTTTCGTTGTTATCAAAGATACGAGATTTGACGTGTGACCAATTTGTTGGTGCATTAAATATCTTCACATCATTTCTGGACTTAATATAGCCATCTTTACTCTTTGATTCATATTTGTTTGTTGATAGCGTTGATTCATCATTTTCCATTTCTTTATCTGGAAGATCACTTCTCTGTATTGCATTGCTAACAGATTTTTCGCCGTTTTTCTCTTCATTTTCGACTTTCTCTGTTTTGAAACTTGAAACATCAACCTGAGGAATGCTTTCAACATTATTTGAAAATTGCGTTTCGTTATCTTTTGTAACTTCTTGCTTACTTGTGTTCACTATTACTTCATTTCTATTTTCTTTGTTATCTTTAAGTTTTGCTTGATCCTGTAATACCCCCATTTTTTCTTCTTCATTCTTTATATTTTCCTCCGGATTGGGACTTTCTCTTTTATTAATTTCTTCACTTAAATCATCAGCATTAATTTTTAGATCGTTGTCAAAATCAAAGCTTTCTATTGTTATGGCAATTTTGTTTACATTGTTAACTCCTGTTGAGCCAGGTTCCTTTTAAAAAAATTACACCAAATTTAACATCAACCAAAAGTAATGGTAAATAAATTGATTGGAAATTTTTTATCATAAGACAGGCAATAAGCCAACCAATAAATATTTTTCTATAAAATGAATAAATCATACAAACCTCATTTACACTTGTCAAACGTTTAGTTTTACTAGACACGTCTTCATTTGGCAATTCATGTTGTTTGGCTAGTTGAGCCTTGAGTTTTGCAAGCTCTTTATCTCTCTGTATGAAAATGCATTCTACTTAGAAAACACATCATATTTAATGTCTTGTTTAATAGATATTTCACCTCTGATAAAGTTTTTTGAAGTAAGAATATCTGAGAATCAGAAGATTCACGTCTTTGACTATCTTCTAACAACGGTAAACTGTCTCTTTTGCTAAATCTTCTGTCGAGTCCACTGTCAACCTGGAAATTATTCAACACAAAAATATGCAAACTTTATAGTAACAACAACTGGTTAAGCTTGCCAGTCCAACAAACACATTAATTTTAAACTCTCGGAAAGAAAAAAAGTTAATGTTGATAATCAACTGAATGATTTTCTGTTGGACAAAAAATTAATATTTTACTTGTTCAAGTTGTGACAAACACAAACAGACTAAGATATTTTGCTATATTTAAAAAAATGGTGTAAGAATATCAATATTTACCTTACTGCCAACATGAGAGAAATCTAATTTACGATGAAAGACTTTATACTGACTGACTTTCTGTTTTTCTAATACGCAACGCTTATTCTCACAGCTATCCATGAATCCCTCATTTAAATATTGTGCGTCATTCATATGATTGACGTCATCGTTGCCCATAGAGAACACAGTCTGAGTTTCTTTTGCTATTGAAGTTGTTGGGTGGATTTGACGTAGTCTTTTCAGCTCTATGTCTCCCTAAAATACATAATAAATGGCTGCAAAATTTTCCATCTTAGAAACTGATATAACTAAATCATAAACGTTATTACACAATGATAGAATAAGATGTTAAATACAAATAATGTTTACATTTTTTACGTCCTTCTCCAACAAAACAATCTGTCTTTCTTTATCTTCAAGCACATCTCCAATTTGAAAATCAAATTTTTCGTGGTTTTGTGAAAATAATTGTTGATTTCGATATTTCTTGGGACCATAGATAAATGCGTCCCATAACCCCTTGCAGCACGCAAAAGGACAACATACGCAGCAACACAAAACAGCAAAACATTTACCAATAGGAGCAAAACATACTGCAAGGACTCGTCCTGCCTTGTGTTTTGATTTTGATGATTTGTCACAGCTACGAACTTTGATTTTATTTCTTGGACGGTAAAATATGCTCATCATCTAGAACCAAAGTATTAAAAATATATAAAGCTTAAGAAATTAGGAAGAAAAACGATCTAAAAATAATATTGTTCAATGAACAATATTGATATAGGTAATGATATTTATTTGCTTGTGATTGTTTAGTGACTTAATGAATGAGAAATATGATGACAATATTATGAAGAATAAAAATAATTATTATAGTTGCCGTGTTTATGTAGTAAACTTACCTTATGTCCATAAAGAAATCCAAGGACAATGTAAGTATAAATGATAATAATAATTCCAATGAAAGCATAATGTAATGTCGGATGATGATGGAGTGTATAGGCGAAGATTAAACCAAACACGACGAACGGAACGGATACAAATAATAAACATGCACAATACTGCGCATCAATAAGCTTGCTAGTATGTACTTGACGTACTTTCCATGCCATGTATACACCATACATCAATAGTAACACTTTATACGTGATGAAGATAACTGACCATATTTTTAAATTGTCACAATTACATATTTCAATGTACCATGTTGAAGAAATGAACGGATTTTCAGATATTCTCTAAAAAATGACACACACTCTTCATACTTTATTGAAAATGTACTTTATTTGTTTACTATGAGATCAATCTGACGTTGACTGTGGTTATGGCTGTTTATACACAGTTTATGCCTTGCATTTATATTCCCTACGAACTTGAAAACCTGAGAATATTTATGTCTCTTGGTGGCCGAATATTTCTGACGTATTTGGTAAAAATTGTTTTAAAAAGAATACCATACGGTTAATGATTAAAACAGTAACGGAATAGTTTTTTAAAGAACTTTTTAATATTCCAGAACACTAAAAGAACTGTTTTAAAGCTAAAAGACATAATGCATTTCGGCATACTAATTGCAGACAAAAGTATCACGTGTTTAATTTATCTCTGTTTCAGGCGTCATCTCCCAATTTAGAGATGACATTAACTTTTTCTTACTATTATAAGTAACGTGTGATTTTAAGTTATCATTTATCAGACGACCATACGTTGACACCTGACGAGTAGTCTGCCGAAATGCACGTGTCTTTTAGGTTTAAAACAGTTCTTTTATACCTATTAGGCTAGTGTTCTGTTTTTAAACAGTTCTTTTAAGAGCCATTACGTTATTATTTTGATCATTCGCCATGCTATTTGCTCTTTTTAAAACAAGTTTAGATTTGTCCCAAAGACAAAGTGTCTGTTTTATTATCAAAATAAATAAAGTTTAAAATCAAACCTCAAAACATTTATACTTTGCTTGATCTGTTATTGTCACAAAACTTCGATATAATCCGTTCATCACCATCCATAATGTTAAATAGATAATATCAACGAATAGAAGAAAGATAAAAATCCCAAACATCCAGTGGTCCATCTTCAGCTAAATTAGAATGTTCTATTCTTAATTTCTTATTGCAAAAAGCAAAAACTTAAACTATATGCAAAATTAAAATTTTTCGATGCCAACATCGAGTGAAAACTCGCGTGTTTTTTATTTGTATTTATTCCATGTTTGTTTTGCTATATCTGGTTCACCGTAAATGTTCCAATAAACGCCCCGTATTAAATAAACGTCTTGTATCTAATAAACGCCGCCTTGACGCGTGAGATAAAAATCTTAAACTATCAATGTTGTTGCTAAATTATGAATGAACTGCGTAGTAGTGCTTGAATAAATATTTGTATACCTTCTTGGAAACTTTTCGTTCAATTAAAATTTGATACAGCGTCCAAACTTTAACCCAAAGACCTCCAATACAAAACGTAAAACCAAAAGACAAAATCCAGACACGAACCTGCAACAATAACTACATTTCATAATCATGCTAAATATTTTAAAAATAAATGAATACCATTTTCACTAGGTATCATGTTCTAACTAGGAAAAGTTATTTTTGTATACATGCCTTACAAATAGCGTTCATCTGCGTTATACCAGCTTGTTTATGATCCATTCCATACAGCACAACAGCGATAAAATTTAAAATACAACCAGTAATTATTAAGATGCTTATTGTTGGAGATGAATATCTGATGCAACTAAAATCAACAATTTAAATAATTATGAACAAACATTGCAAGCAAATAGAAACACAAAAACTTAATATGAAATTATAAATTACCTTTTTCTACGATATATGATGATAAATGCGAGACAAAAAATAGCATAAAACATTCCTATTCCAGCAAAAATACACCACGTAACGAAGAGAGGAAGTTTGATAAAGCGCCATTCGTAGATTTTTGATGTTCTACGGTACAACCAACCGCCTGGATAAAATATGTTTATTCAATGTAGCTGGATTAATTCAAATGATGACAAAAAGTCACACAACCGTTGAAAGATAGCAAAATAGCTGTAAATCACCCAGATTACCGGACCGAAGTGAATAATTTACAAAAAGGCTCAAAAGCTAAAATGCAATTTTCTCATTTAGCTATGATACAACCCAATGAAAATAAAAACGTGGCTACATCAATTACCTTGCCACATAATGTTTTGAGGTCTGTAAATCTCGTTGTTTTCATCATAGTTTCCTACCAAATAGCCAAATCCATCTACATATCGAACGAAAGTAATAAAATCATCATTTTTCGCAAAAGTACTTTAATGGTTTCGCACACTAAACATACCACGACGAACTTGGAAAACATTCATAGAAAATTTTCTGTTACCATTTCTGTAAAAGCGGACTCGACCCTAAAAATTATGAACTACGTGAAGATAAACTTGCAAGAACAAATTTTCTTTGTCTTTAATTTGTTCATTTTGTTTTAAGATGAAAGATATAAATGAAACTATATCTACATTTTATAGTTTCGAAAAATAATTTTCATACTAAGCAGATTTCTTGAATACTTACAGTTATGCCAATAAAATCAGTTTCATAAGCAAGTCTCTCGAACAATTTTGTTTCTTCGCCATAACGTAAGTCATTCAAAGATTTTCCATTTCTTTCCAATGTAGGTTTTGCTCGTTGTAAAATGTTGGCCATTGTCCATACTGCATCATAAACATATGGCGCTGAATTTGTTCTGTTTTTCTCGGTAACTGAGAGTTTGTAAGCTTGAGAAAATGTCATATTTGGCTAGGAAAAAGTATTGAAAACTGACCTTAACAATAACGCTTGTGACTAATCATAAAAATGAGATGGTACAAATTTTACAGAAGCTTAATTTACAACAAAAATACAAAGGTTAAAAAAACATTGAATTTTTCTCCTTGCTTATACCTCATTTATTAATGAATTGTTTTCCCTGTAATTAAAACCTCCATTAAAGGAGAAATGATTCTCTGCAATACATGACATTTGTTCTTCATTGCAACTTAGATTGTCACCAGCTGTTGGAAGCCAGAACTTGAAAGGCATTAATGTGAAGGTTATCCAAACATAATGTGGTCCATACATACCAAGTTGAAACGCCTGAATAAAAACAAACAATTCAAATATTTCTTTTCAAACTCTAGATCAATCAAATCTGTAAGCTCATTCAATCATTTTGAAATAAGTTAATAAAAGATTTTAAAAACAAAAACATTTTAATAACTCAAAATCATTTAACTATACCTTGCAAAACATTGTTTTTGCCAACCAGTGAGGAATACTTGTCAGAATAATGTGAGCATTTTTTTTCTGCAATAAGTAACAGATTTCTAAGTACATATTATTAGCTACATCTTTAAAAAAACTGCCCTACTTTTTATTGTTCCTACCTTCAGTGAGTAAAGTGCTTCGGCAGGATTCGTTTTGAATCCTATATTTGCAACAACTTTGATTCCTTTTTGCTGCAATCTTTCATTGAGGTCTGTATTAATCTAAACAATCCAATGCAATTGAGGCGATGTCAAAAAGCTTAAAATCACGATTTAATGACTTAAATAAATTAGGAATATTTTGTAAGTTATATAGTTTTTCAGGGGGGAGGGAGGAAATTATGTAAGTGTTACGTACTTGTTCATGGTAACGATCTGCATAATACATGAGAGCAACATCCAGATGCCAGGTTGGAAACGATGTTACAAAAGCTACACGTAAACGGTTATAGGTGATTTCGAGAGGATTAAGACGAAAGAAACGAGGAAAGAGATCCTTTCTGGAGGCAAGACTGTTGTCCCTTGTACCAAACGAGAACTGAAAGAACATTTTATAAACACAAATCTTGCAATGATTATTCTACCAGTCAAGTATAAAAAATGATACGAAGCTTTTTACCTGTAAAGTTCCCCATTGCGATAGTCCAGCATATGCTGCCACAGTTCTTGCAATATCATCTTCTTGAGGAAGCAATAACATCAATTTTGTTGGAGCAGAGTGAAGATAGCGATATAAGACATCCGTGCCGTAACTAAGAAAACTCTAAAATATTAAACAGAAATTATTTCAACTTTTTTATCATCCAACGAATATCATTTTCTAAATTGTACCAATTTAACGTAAATTAAATGAAACTTTTCATAATACATTTTGTTCTTTTGCAAAACAGACGCAAAAAGATGTAAAAAGTCCAAAAATTCACTTGCCTTTATTGTTCTTTAAAGTTTATAAGATCCAGACTTACCTGTGTGGAATGTTTTGTTACCATTGATAATGTAATATTGTCCAATGTGTTGTTATCATTGTTAATTTCGTTCAAAGCAATATTTACAGCAGGAATATTACCATAACCATCTTTATTTTTCAAATTAAAAAATCCACCAATATAAACAACAGAGTTAAACAGACAATCTGTTGAATTCACCAAACATGTTACGTTTCTCTGGTTACAAACACTTTTATTCCACGATGATGTTTTATAACAAACAGTTTTGTTTGAAGGGTAGATCCATGTTGCATTACACATGAAGGTATTTAAATCAGTTGTGTTGAGAGTTGTTGTGGAGTTTATGGTTAAATTTCTGTCTGTTGAATTTCCATCTATCCCATTTCTCACAATAAGATTAGTAAGATTAAGCAAAGGTGACAAACACTTAATAATGTTTCCTCCCGCATAAACCAAGCACAAAGGATCAATACAAGTCTTATTAAATACGCTGACATCAACACAGACGACGTTAGGTCTGATGGTACAGGTGTGAGTTAAATTTGAGATTGTGTCATAATACGGTGATGAAAGTTGCGCTGTTGAGCACAAAATAATTATAGGAAACAATAATGCAACCAATAATTGTTGATTCACCATTGTGTCTTTTTCTACGACAAGCTGAAATAGAAAAGTACAAAAGATCAATTGCAAGCATAAAATTATCACATTAATATAAAATAAAATTAATATGAAATAAATGATTCTATTGCACATAAAGAAGTGGTAAGCTGGTCACATTGAAACAAGATTCGAGAGAAATGACCTTATGAACAATGGAAAATGAATGGAGAAAGCTACTTGTCAACCATGTACGCGTTGAAAGTAAAGCACTCTATTTAGAGACGGAAGCTTTCATGTTAACAAACATATCCATCTGTAGTTAAAACTTAAAACAAATAAAATAAATAAACAAGCAAAACTAAACACTACTCAGCAACCGTGTGTCTGTGTATTATAAAGTGCTGAGGGTCGAACAAAATTATGGCATGCTTTTTTTACCTCAGATTAAATTTTGCAAGCATTCATTGACTTTTTATAGTAAATCTAATACTTGATGTTCTTCGAGGAATATTTTTAGGTTTCGTGCCAAATTAACATCCACTGACAGCTCAAACTTCAAACGTACGATGATTATTACATGAAGACAAGATAAAATGAAGTTAAACAATAAACAGGCATGCAACATTGCAGTTATTATCATAAAATCAATAAACTTTAACCATGGCTTATTCAATAACTTAGCAACTAAATAATTTCATTAAATACTGATCTTAATTGACTTTGAATTAGGCCTAGATATTTCCTTTATATTTGCATGTACGTATGTCACTAATCTCATATTGTGCTGATATCAAACTTTAAAATCTTCTCAAAATGTCTCACTTTGTCATTTATACTTTGCTTGACATTTGTGATCCTGTCATTTTATCTGTCAGATATTTTACTGTTTTATGTTGGTCTTGGACTGTTAAGATTACTAATTATATAGGTGCCATTAATGTCAACAGAACTTACAGGAGTCGTATTGGGTACACCCTTTTTACAATTTAATCAATAATTTTAGCAATTTTTTAACATGTAGCAAAAGCATTTTTGCCATAAAACATCTACATGGCTGTATTTGTGACAATCCATTAATACAGATTTCACATTTAGAAATGCCACTTACGCAGCTCACATGACATCATAAAGGTCATTAAGTGATGTAGTCTCTACTTGAGTACGTTTTATTTTATTTTATTCCTGACTGTGTGTAGTTAGTTTTCTTTTTCAATCATCACCTAAAAGATGACAACTCACATGCAACGTAGAAAGTCTTTTTCTTTATGAAATGAATTGTATAGTTTCTCATCTGCGGTCAACTTTTACATGAAAGTTTTACACTTCAATAGCAAAGACCTACTTAAATCAATATCATTTGTTGAAAAAGAATAATCGTATAAACACATTGTCGATACGGTGCATCACACACATATAAACAAACAAATTAGTTTTGCTTATTTAATACACACGACAAGTTTTTTTAAAGGATAAACATGTTTCCATTGATCACAACGACTACATTTGATCAAAATGACGAGAAACAAACAAACTTCATTTTACAAACCTCGCATAAAAATTTTCATCAAGTTTCAAAAAACTGTACACTGTCAATCACAAATGGTTAAAGTTACGTGCAATGTTGGACGATCTTGGAAACTGCTTGGACGATGTTGATAATGCTGAAAATATTTCGTTCATCATAAGCCTTGTGCACTCTGCGGTTCTTGTTTGCTCGATTAATTAGTCTGTAAGATTGTAGAGAATTAATGCCTCGACACAAAATAATTAACCTTACATTTACATGTTTTCCATTGTGTTTGAATAACTCCATCAGACAATTAAATTTTGCCACAAGTGCGTTTTAAGTGGTTTTTGAAACTTGTTATGCTTAGAGAATTAAAATCTTATTTTCATTTTAATGTGAGACAAAATCTGTGCTGGAAATAAATGTAATCAAAAATGTGAAAATTACTTGTAAATATGGATGTTATTTATAGCTTTTGTGCATGTAATAACTTTTACTAACTTAACAGAAATGGTAGGGTATTTTTTTAACATTTACATATAAATTTATATTTCTATCTCAAAAATCTGACTTGTTTGAAGAATAAAATTTTCATCGCAGATGTAAGATCTTAGCAAGCCGCAAAAAGGATTAAGGAGATTAGTTTTTACAAAAGCACTTCCTAAAATTAAATATAAACATGGTAACAAGTTGAAAGTTTATACGTGTGCCTAGAAACAGTTATTAAAATCAAAATCTATAACACGCACACATGAAATTTTATCACAAATTCCATGCACGACAAGTGGAAATCTCAGTGCAAACGGCTGACTTTATATAACACTTTAATAATTTTTGGAAATCAAATTAATAAATGTTTCTGAATATTCTTCACTTGCTACCATTCTCTTGTGATTTCACAAACAATGTTGCACGTCCACATCGGCTGGTGCAAACAATAACAAAGAGAAAATTAAATATTCTTTTGTATCAGTTGAAAATAGGGTTAATGTTTTAATGGAGTGTAGGGTTAAAGCTTTAATGGAGTGTAGAGTTAAAGTTTTAATGGAGTGTAGGGTTACAGTTTTAATGGATTAATGGAGTGTAGAGTTAAAGTTTTAATGGAGTGTAGGGTTAAAGCTTTAATGGAGTGTAGAGTTAAGGTTTTAATGGAGTGTAGGGTTAAAGTTTTAATGGAGTGTAGAGTTAACAATACATATTGTTTCACATACGTTGAACTAAGAAAATTCGAGAAAAATTAATGATATTTCTAAGCTTAATTGCAAAAGAAAGCGTGCTTAACAAAGTTAGTTAAATTACTGTCAATGAAAAATAAGATGTTTTGTGAAATCTGCTTTAGACATGTAACCAAGACAACTATCGTGGACTATTAGCTAGCACTGAAATTGGATTTGAAGAAAGTTTTTGTGAATTAAAGAAAGGAAAAGAAATGTCATCAATACTTAGAACAAAAAATCTAAACATAATGCTGATTCTAGGAAAAAAACAAAGAGCTTTTGTACACATCAGTGTTGTTCACTAAACGAGCGACACAATATTTTTTTCATCAAAAGTTAGTAAACCACTGTTAAAACAATGAAAACGCTCTTTTGTGAGGAGCAATTCAAGATGACTGACTTGGACATTGTAACCAACATCAATAAGTTTGAGCTTTTATCATAAAGAAATTGAAATTGACAGCTAGAAAAAAAACTGCAACCGATTTGCTGACGAAGCTACCTCCATATAAAAGCGTTAGCAATGTAACTTGAACCTAAAGATACATCAACCTGAACGAAAAAATCATTCAAGATGCTTCTAAACAGTCTGATGTTGAACGTTGCCAATGGCTGTATGTCATCCAAAACGTATCTTGCTTGACAGAATGACAGAATGACAGAATTATCTTCCAATTACAAAGTTTTTTCTATCATTATTTTGTGAAAAACACTTACTGTCCATTGAAATTTTAACCCTACACTTCATTAAAACTTTAACTCTTTCTATTGCCCAAGGTAGTATATCTGCAACAATCACCAAACGCAATGACACACAACTTTTGAAAAAAAAACAAAAAACCGTCGCCCAAAGGATTAAAATTCTAACAGGGTTCTCTACTATAAGTAACTTATACCAAAAGTAGACACAAAAACTTCAATAAGGTCGGCAGAGACCCCCCCTCTATATGAAGATACTTTCACAAACTTTGTTTTACTATATTAAGAAAACATTTACAAGTGTATGATGTAAATATTCACTGAGACTTTTTAGCATTTTCAATTCGTTTTCGTTCAACAAATACTTTTCTTTGTCATTTTCTTGACAAGCAGACACTACCCATAGTGAAATAAGTGTTAATGCAATGTTCTATTATCGTAGTGATAACTTCATGCATGCTGATAATCATCTGAGCATCCAACATCACCACCTAGAGATCATCTCAACTTGTCTCTGAAGTCTGAACATCACCACCTAGAGATCATCTCAACTTGTCTCTGAAGTCTGAACATCACCACCTAGAGATCATCTCAACTTGTCTCTGAAGTCTGAACATCACCACCTAGAGATCATCTCAACTTGTCTCTGAAGTCTGAACATCACCACCTAGAGATCATCTCAACTTGTCTCTGAAGTCTGAACATCACCACATAGAGATCATCTCAACTTGTCTCTGAAGTCTGAACATCACCACCTAGAGATCATCTCAACTTGTCTCTGAAGTCTGAACATCATCACCTAGAGATCATCTCAACTTGTCTCTGAAGTCTGAACATCACCACCTAGATATCATCTCAACTTGTCTCTGAAGTCTGAACATCACCACCTAGAGATCATCTCAACTTGTCTCAGAAGTCTGAACATCACCACCTAGAGATCATCTCAACTTGTCTCTGAAGTCTGAACATCATCACCTAGAGATCATCTCAACTTGTCTCTGAAGTCTGAACATCACCACCTAGAGATCATCTCAACTTGTCTCTGAAGTCTGAACATCACCACCTAGAGATCACCTCAACTTGTCTCTGAAGTCTGAAATCCAAAGCCAAACAACATCTTAACTTCTTTGTTTCAACAGTTCGTCTTTTGTATTTTAATTTTTCTCCTTTATCTTGGTTTGATACAAGTCATATTGAACTTCGCCATTTTGTGCTGCATTACTACACAAGAATTGACATTTATTTTCCAATCCATGATCTTCTCTTCGTATTAAATCATCCACACTTAAAGGTCACTTGTCTTTCTCTCATCTCTCGTTATTTTCCTGCTTTATTTCAGATAAATGTATTTAACTGCCATAGCCATTTGCTTTTTTGTACTCTGTGTTCCTCTCTACAATCGTGATGGCAGTAAGGAAACGACTGAAAGGTGGATTGAGATTATGTTTGAATCTAAGACGAGAAAACTTGAATCGAAGGACGCTTAAACTGAAAAAAGTTATCGAAAAAAATAATATCAAAGATCATTCAAAAAGAGAAAAGACTGAAATGTCAAGTGATAATAGATATGGTATAGTTTTGATGAAATAACTAAACAGGTTTACCTTGTTTTAAGGTAATATACATATAAATTGCTAAGGTCTCGTCGAACCGTCTTTTATCAATAGTCAACGTACAACTTTTCAAACATCATACTGGCAGTGCACTTATAAATATTTACTTTAACGAAGCTGGCACAAGCCTCCCTTGTTGGCAGGGCTACAATTTCCGTCTTACCCAAAACAATTAAACCAAATAAAACCGCTTTGTTAGAACGTACAATTTTGGACGATCATGTTAGTTTCGGTTAAGGTAGCATTGTTCAAATATTACAAAAAACCCTAAATCCTACTTCTAAAGATTTCAAAAGATCGATGTGTCATCGTTATAATCTATCTAAAACAAATATTACCAACGAATTATTTTTTTAAATTTCCCAATGAATTTATTGAAATATATACACTATATATAGATTTTCTTTATATACAATTACGAATCAAACATGAAATAAATCTCCAATGCATAAAGGTTAAAATGATTGATTATGTGGAATAATTGACGTCTCGCCATGTCAAAATTCTTTCGCACCTTGATTTCTTTGGAAAAAAGTTCAACCAGCTTCTTACTGCAAACATCTTATAAGACAAAAGCGTCAAACAAATGACAATTTTAAACTTGTTTTATATTATTTTCATGCATTCAAGAAAGCAACCGTCCATGTACAAGATAAGGAACTTGATCAACAAGAAATTCATCGATTATCCACGATAAAAATTGATAAAAAACAACATGTATTTGACGGCTTCTGTGCAAAGCGACCTTTCTGCCAAGCCAAATGTATAAATGATTCTCATCGAGAGTTTTTGGAAGTTTGCCCTGTCATTTTATCGCATTAACTCTAAGTTATCGAGTACATTTATAACATCGTACAAGATTGCGATAATCCACAATACAAAATGTTTCCTTTCTTTCCATTGCATTGACATACAGGTGAAAGCAGGTCAATAACTTCGTTGAACAACTTTCTCACGTTGTTGTTGTTTTCAGCTGATGTTTCAAGATATTTATACTGAAATTTAGAATTCCATTCACGATATTTCTCCATGTGTCCGATAATCTGCATGGCAGAGAAAGCTCGATTTTGCTTGTCTATTTTGTTAAGAACTATCAATATTTTGGCATCTTCTCGCTTTTCAAGAATAATCTTGGAATCTTTCATAAATTGATTTAAAGATTTAACATCATCAACGGACAACACAAGAATAAAGGCAGCAGACCCTGTGATGTGAAGATCTTTCATGGCTGGAAATTCGTGACTGCCACCAGTATCAACGATTGTTAGATTATAAAAATAGTTCTTGGAATGCATCATATAACGATAACATTCTTCAACTGTTGGACGATAAGTGATCCTAAATTCATCAAAAATAAATCTTCTAACAAGTGATGATTTACCAACAGCAGCTGAACCGAAAATAACAAGTTTATAGTTGTTTATGGTGTAACGTACACGACATTTGGGCATTGTGATCGGGTCTGTATGCAAAATTTTCTTGTTGTTGCACAGACCACAGTACAGATATATTGATCATCACACTCGTCTTCTTCATTAAATAACCGATGATGACATCCGGAATTTTCAAATGCATTAAGTATTACATAATGCTTCCGCTTTCTTAAAGCAACTGAAACAAACTTTCACGCGAACTGAAACGATACCAAACTTCAAGTTTTGCTTTGTTCGTTAAATGAGCGCGAAATTTCAACAATTAGTTTAACTGTTGGGAAAGTGGTAGCGATAAAAACAAATTTATTAACTCCCAGTTTAGCGCGTAATGAATTGTTTTCAAGCTCTGTATAGCACAATCAATGAAGCAAAGCAAATATATTCTCTAAAGAACAAAAAAAACAAAAGGAATTTTCTTTTAAGTAAGCTTTTGTTCTTTCAATGACCGCACGAAGATTTGAATTGCATACATGACCAGTCAATAACTGAGGAGGCAGGTGGACCTTACTAACTTTGTACAATTTGTAATTTTATTTCCTGTTAAAGACGTACAAAAGCTCAATTAACGCTCGTCTGTTAAAAACTCTTCCTAAAACCAAGTGTAATAAGGTTAACATCGTAGGAGAGGAATACAATGGAGACGTAGTTTTAAACAACAAGTTTAACTGTAAATGTCGCTGTCAACATATAAACACCATGTAGCAAAAATAAAATAAACAATTTAACTTATTTCATATTTACATCGTCATCAGATGGAATGATGGATTTTAAAAACGATATGATATCACAATTTTCCAAATCTAACGCCAGAAATGAATCAACGATTTCATGGTTACTAGAAAGTGAATATCGAAAGTAATATCTTAGTCACAGATTAATGTAATGTTTTTTGTCGTCACTGATATTGTGTCCAAATATTTAGTTTTTTTCATGTAATTTAATTTAAACAAAATATTTCTTCACTGTTACTGTATGATTCTTAAACGTTTACTTTACATTGACGTAGAGTGTTAGAGTGAAATAAGAAGACACAGCGTCGCTGTTCTGCACCCGTTTATTTCGAAAAATTGTTATTCCGTAAAAAGTGACAATATTTTATTGACAGTTGAATCAATATTTTACCAAGCGAACAATGAAGGACAGAAATGCAGCAGACATGAATTTCTGTGGGGAGGCGGTTCGTCGTAAAACAGGCAGTTGAAGAAATTATAAAACATAGTATACTATGATAAAAATAACCTTTTTCTTTCTTCATCATTTTCCTGACTATGAATTCTCTCTATTGCTTTATTGTTTCGAAGCAGGTCAAGAATCTTAAGGAAATCGAGTAAATACTTATTGGCTTTCATTAAGCAATACAAGTATAAACAAATATCCGTATATAGTTGACCTTCAAGTACATGTGGGTGGTTTGAAATAAGATCTACATGACAGGCTATAACACTTATTTATATTGTTCTATATGATTAAACCTTTCAGTATTGAGCTTGATTTCAACAACGAAGTAATGATACAGTAAAATGTTGAAATGTTTCAAAACAAAATGTGAAATATGAAAAATACCTCATAACTTCGCTTTACAAGATGTTTAGGTAACCCAGCTAATGTAGCAATATGACAAGCGTAACTTGTCTTTGTGTATCCGTCAACAAGTTGATAGAGAAATACTAATTCATCACCATTTTCCATTGTTTCCATTGTCTAAAGCAATCATACAGAAGTAATACAGCCATGAACAAAAGTAAAACAAGATTGCGAGATTAATTAAATCAAAAATGAAAAGTTACATACTTGAAAATCAACAAGAGGCGTAAGGGGCAATAGTTTCTGCTGAATAATACTGTGAAAATGTGTGGACACTAGGACCTTAGGGCAATGTTGACTTTGTGAAGACAACCAATGATTCAAACAAGCTGTCAGTAATGATAGACCATCTACCTAAATGATGTTGAACACACAAATTGACTTCATAAATCACTAAAACAAACTATGTCTATTTTTTTGTTTATAATTTACTTATCATAATTAAAATCGAAATCATTTTTCATTCTCATTCATTTCCTTCATTGCAGGAAAGCAAGTAATAATAAAGAAAATTTACCAAACAGACAACAAAAGGTAATCCCTCCCTCTTCCTAATACATACAATAATCCCATAAAACACAGGATGCTTTCCTAAGGTGTAGTTGGTTGTGTAAATTGTTTCAAAATATGTCATGGATATTTAGTCATTTATTAGTAAAAGCAATATGTCAGTTAAAATCCTTTTTAGACCATTAACATACAGGTTTAGCTTTGATTCATTAACTACTACGTATAATGCTCTCCTTTTAACAAGTGCACTTGAAAATGATTAAAAATTTCATCCTCTAGAGTCTGGAATAAATCATTTAACACACATCGGGTGAAATCAAGGAGTGTTTACATGTACTACTTCCTTGACATCATATTACCGTAGCATGTACTACTTCCTTCACATCATATTACCGTAGCATGTACTACTTCCTTGACATCATATTACATAGCATGTACTACTTCCTTGACATCATATTACCGTAGCATGTACTACTTCCTTCACATCATATTACCGTAGCTGTTCCTTTGCCAAATTCATCAATAAGAACAAGAGATTTTCTGCTTGCATAACGAATAGCAACTGCAACCTACGTAGAGTAAAATATCTTCTTTTACTAACATGACGTTCAACATACTATATAGAAGGATATGAAAACACATAATTCTGTCTTTTCATGTGAAAATTATAATATATATGTATAGAAGGTTAACGAGGAACACCAGAGGAGTTTGAGCTGGCTAAAATTCGTCTTTTGTAAAACGTAACGCGCGTTATAAATTTGTCTAGCACGATGTGACTAACCATAATACGTCAATGTAAATTTTCACGATCTAAGCTGGTATTAACCTGATTTAAATCAATCATGAATGTCGAAAGACCAACTGAGACGGTCTCTCGTGTATGAATCCTGGTAAACATACGGTCAGTGGTTCCAATAGTTGCTGACTCAGCAGGAACGTAACTTCCAATATGCGCCAAAAAGACGATCAAACCAACCTTGATAAAAATATATAATCAACTTTCAGAGGAACACCCATATTTTATATACTCTTAAAATATATTTCAGAATAAGATATATATCTTGTGCGAATATTTGTACATAATCGCACAAGAATATTTACAAATGACAAATTTTAACCTGTTTAAGATAGACACTCTTTCCACTAGCATTTGGTCCTGTGAGTATTTTCATTCTTGAATTTTCCTTTTCCATGTACGTATCATTTGCAACAAAAGGAGTAACATACATTTCTTGCAACGGATGTCTAGTAAAATAAACCAATTGACCACACGTGTTTACATAAAGTCGAACTTTCCGTAAGAGGGACATCTTTGGGACTACGATGTAGTGTCGTTATACGGGAGATATTCCCTTCTGAGTACTAGTGTAGGTAATATTATGTATTTGTATTAAATATGAAATGCAGCACCTTCCTCCTTTTATGGTCAAGATATTTTCTACAGTTATCTCAGGACAAACGTAATTATTTTCTTTGGCATGAACAGAAAGAGCAATCAAACTAAAGTTCGTAATGAACAATAAGAAAAAAACCCAACATTAGTAATGAATTATGAATAAACAAAAAATTAAATATCTTACCAGTCTAGTTCAGCTGCATATTCCATTACTTTAAGCAACAAATCTGTGTGCTCCAGAACAATATTTTGTAATCGGTGCATAATGGCCGTTTCATGATCTAAAATACATTACTTTGTATGTAAAAAACTACGAGCATTTTTTGTGATCCTTTTTGTACAAGATCATCCTAACCTGTTATTTCACAGAGTGTATCACCAAGAAGTCGATCCAATTCTATAGTTTGCAATAGTGATTCAATAAATACATCAAGATTTTTCTAAATAAAATTAAATTACTACAAACCTCTCGTATTTGCACTTTTATAATGGATAGTATTGTCAGAGAAAAACTGTAAAAAATTATGGCATTAGCAAAATATAGAAATAAATATAAATTTCTTTTAATAAATTTATATTCTTTCTTAAAACTTACTACGAACTCTAATCCTTCAATCTCAAAGTCTTTTTCCTCCATCATCTCTTCAGTTCTGGGGATAGCCAGTAGATAACCTAGCTAAACATTTATAAATGAAAAAAAAAACTGTTTGTTTCAATCAAAACAACCAAAACCTTCACGGAATAAATATAAAATACGCAACAAGACATGATCTTCCACAGATTAAGTTAGATGATGTTTAATCATAAGTAAAAGATTTGATTATTCTTCACAACGACCATTTGATTCCAATAGCTACATTGCTTGATTTTGAAAAACGAAACCAATTTTGCTCGACAATTTTTGTTGTAATAATATATCCAGTAGTGCTTTCTTAGAAATGCATTTTGCCATATTTTTTGACGATCAAACATGAAAGATAAGATGATAGAAAAGCACCTGTGGTAAATAGAGAATATTACACTCAGTGATTGACTCATCTAGTTTACTAAGTTCTTCTTGAGCAACCTTGGTCATGAAGTCAGGTAAACCATTATAAGTACGTTTCTCTAAATCAATAAAATTCAACCAAACAATGTATTTTCAAATAAATGTATAAAAAAAGTATTTAAAGCAAAGTTTACAAAGTATGAATTTTCTGAGAATAACGTAAAATGACTTGTGACGTTCTCCTAAATGACTTATACAAAGGACGTGATGTTATATTATTGAAAAAGGAATATACGTATGTACTATTTTTCACAGCATATTTTAAAACAAAGGTTTTCTGAAAAAAAGCCAAACATGGTAAAGTAGTGATAGAGATAAGTGTTATTCAAAAAACACAGATATATTATATAAGCTCGATCTCCTTAAATTACAACAGTACAATGAAACCTACTTTCATCCAAATGTTCATCAACTCCAGGATTTACGATAAATCTTTTTTGTTGCGTCGAATCCTCAAAATCAACCTTAAAATATTGAAAAAACAAATTGGCTTTTTGCAACATTAATTTCATATGATACAGACAAAGACATGGGTGCTGTCTGTTATTGAGCAGGGCTAGGGTCAGTTAGATTGATATGAATATGTCTTTTGCGTATTTTTCTTACTATTTTATCAATCAAAGATGCAATTCTCTGGAGATCTTCGGTGAAATTACGAGAAATCTAGATAGAAAGTTTCGAATTGTAATATGTACAATTAATCTTTGAATTTGATCGTCAAATTTCATTTTGCCAAGTTCAGAGATGCATACCTTTTGTGCAATTTCAACATCCGATATAGTTGAACATATATTTGCAATGTAGATGGCGTTGTACACTGTCTACGATGGTAAGAATATCATTTTATAATAAGTATAAATGAGAATAAACGAGACAAAATCACGTCTATAAAAGCCTCAGCAAAAAAACCCAATAATAGACCTTATAAAGTGATTGCCAGTCACCAATTGATACATGAGATGACGACATTTTAATCAATACTCTCTAAATAGTTAAGAAATAGATATATTTTGTATCAGCTATGTAAGTTTATCGACATCATAGTAACATTAACATAGTTTTATGAACAAAGAAATATTCAAGCTCTGATAACTATACGTAAGAGAATAAACCACTAAGTATTTGTTGAGCACAATATCTGAACTACTTTATCTTCCATAGAACGAAAACAGACTTAGTGATCTATAAACTTACTGTTATACATTTAATGTGTTTTAAACACTCTTGAATTGCAATCGTGTTTTCAACGTTTTGGGGCGATTGGAAAAAAGCTATTGCTTTTTGTCTTTCTTTCAAAATAATTAGATTAGTTGTTGGTTGGCAAAACCATGCCCTAAAAAGAAGATGGTACTTCGAATATCTACGTATGTGATGCAAATTTGCAACTTCAACTAAACAATTTAAAATGGTTTTTGCGATCTACATGTAATAATTTATCGACTGATCAAATCATTTTCGCTAACACTAATCAACTATTGCCAGTCATAAATACCTCAACAAACGACTTCCTATCTTTGATTTAGTCAAGTTCATCATGCCTTCATGAAATGTATAAGGAAAAAGTGTGGGTAAGACATACAAAGACCCAAAGTTTATCATTGAGGCATGTTTATGTGTTTAACAATCATGGAAATTTAAACAAAACAAAAACCAAACGTAACTATATGTGCTCGTACAACTGTATTTATACATAACTGATGTACTGAAATAATATTTTTGGGCAAGAGATAACTGCCAGTGGGTCTGCTGACAGGGGGCGGATACAGAATATTTTGTAAAAAAAAGGCCAGCAGAGGTTTGCTGTAATAAAGATTTGATTTTGGTGGCTACTTTGTGCTTGTCATCATGTCATGTCAGGCATTTTTTGTTAAATTCTGTTACTCTTGCACTTGGATTGAAAATACTCTATGAAAGTGTGCTTTATTAAACACAATTGAAAATTAATGGTACATTCATCTCTACCCAAAGATAGGAAGGATGACTCCCAAGTAAATCCATTTATTAATATACATGTTCGGGAGTTTACCTACATACCAAACAGAGAAAGACCTTCCTTTGCTCCAGATCCACATTTATACGCTGATGGATGAGATTCCTTTTGAAATATTTGCAATGCACTATCAAGAAATGAAAAATGGAATTCGTTGAAGATTCAAAGGCAGTTATTTTCAAGATATAGTCTATTTTCATAATTCATAAAATGTCTGAATAAAGAAGAGCAAGGTGTTGAGTATTCTATGCACTGAATTTTTAATCTTGCCGGGAAAATTGAATAACATATTTGTCGAAAATCGTCAAGAAAATTTGTAAGTTGCAATCATAATGTGATAGTATACAATGAATTCTCAGAAAGACATGATACATACATCTCAATACGGTTGATACGTGCAAAGCAATTGTGTTAACTTTAATTACCTGTAAGTATTTTCATCAATAATCAAAGCATCAGCCCTGTAAAATGATTAAATGTAGTTAAACATAAACAAAAATATTAACATTATAAACATTCATTAGATAGTAATAAGAAACTTTCCAGATCGTTGATCTTATGTTATTTTAGCCATCAGTGATGTAGTCATTCCAAAAGTTTGGTTATGCTATGTAAATGGCAGATCATTCACATTATTTGTTCCTTTACCAATCAATTGTAAACACCAACTGCATGGTAACATCACTACCCTAATCTGAAGTTAAGTGGTAAGATACAGCATAATTTGTGTGTGAAAAAGCAACAATAAATGTTAGAATGTTAATATTTCAAACTAAAAACATTTTAGAAAGTTTTATGCTGCACATGATGAAATAATGTATCACAATGTTTTCATGTAGAAATGGCCTCAAATCAATAAACCAAAAACAATTTCTCATGAAGTTCATTGAGATCCCATAAAGTGTATTGAAATCCTATATAGAACATTGAAATCCCAGTGATGCCACATTTGTAAACCCTGTGCTTCAGATAAAGAAAACAATTCCTAGCTAGCTTTATCTCTATCCCCACAATTTACATACATACAATGAATATGTTTTTAATTCCAGTATTGGTACTCTTGTTTCCAAATCTTCCAATTCAACACCAATTCTCTTCTTTTCAATGTACTTCATTAAAGCTCCCATAGCTTTTATCTGTATGTATTTATAAAACAAAAAAAACATCTATGCAAAGATCAATCATGCAATATGTCAAATTTCCCTTATTGCTAAGTGAGCAAAGTTTCTTAAGAAGAGTTTGGATCTTACAATAACATAGTCTATGCCATAATTTTCCCAATTCATAGCAATCAATTTATAAGAGTGAAACAAGTGAATATCATAGAGTTACATGAATTTCATTTATGTTCATCTATGGTGAAAACAAGATACCATAACAAACTTTTATATCTTTTTACCATATTGATGTTGTCAAAAGGAACAATTGATCCAAGATACATGATTCGTTCTTCATCAGTAAAATCTTTTGACATTCCAGGTAATCCAGTCAATGCCAAAATCCGTCTCTTACAGACTTCTAAAGCTAGAATAAAATCAGTAATTTATAGTGAGTTTGTTTTTTATGACAAACAAAACAAGATAAAGGTAAATTTGTCCATTAATATTGCATGTCAGGACAACACTTGTGTAGGTAAGGTCTTCATGTCTGCTGATAATCCTCTTTCAATTAATTTACTTACTAAAGTCAATGGTAGGAAGAATGTTTATATCAATGTTACTGTCTGTCATATCTTCATTATTCTCATCTCCTAAACATATAAGGATTTTTAACTATCTCATTTGGTTTACCTGTAAAATATATTATTATGAAATCATACCTTTACACTGCAATATTTTGATAAATTTTTCATCCTGATTTGAACTTGTTAAAACTGTTGTTGGGTTCACCTGGTGAATTACTGGAAGAGGAAAAAACCAAACTTTATAGAACTGCACATGTTTTAGCATGAATTCACTTCTCTCTAAACTCACATCGTTTTAAAAATTGAAAATCCTGCGTTTCCAAGACATCCATTTGCATAAAGAGCTGTGCAGTACCAGCATTAT
Source organism: Xenia sp. Carnegie-2017 (assembly GCF_021976095.1). Classification (NCBI taxonomy): domain Eukaryota; kingdom Metazoa; phylum Cnidaria; class Anthozoa; order Malacalcyonacea; family Xeniidae; genus Xenia; species Xenia sp. Carnegie-2017. The sequence continues at coordinate 2,560,597 of NW_025813402.1, forward strand.
AGTAAGCACTTCCAAGTTTTCCTCCACAAAGAATGGCACTCATAACTATCTAAAATGAAGAGAATATTAAAATCAAGTGTAAAGCTGGTTGCAGCTTTAGACCACACGAAAATCAACTCACATAATTTTTGCTCAAGATAAGATGGACGATGTTGAAAAATATCAACTCACTCCAACTATCCCTACCTCATCAATGTCTTCGTCCGAATCAAACAGCACAGACCGTTTGTGGCTAACATTATTTTTCATCATAGGAGCAGATGAACCTGTTTCGTCAAATTCAATATTTTTGTCACTAGATTGTCTTCCTTCTTCGTCCGACCATGTTGAAGAAGTACTCAAAGAACATGCTTCTGCATTAGTACTTTTCGACGATCCTGGGGCACTCATTTCGTCAAATTATTTCTAACTTTTCGAAGAATGCAATCAAACTGAAGATTTCTATCAAACCATAGTCTATAGAAATGCTAAAATAGTTGTTGTACTTGGATGCACTTGAAGAAAGTGATTTATAATTTTTATATTTTCCCGCCATTACTGATCTGTCTGCAATCGCCAGTGCAAGACTGCAACCACTCCAGATCTAATCTACAATCTAGAGGTCAGAGTCGGGTTGCCTGTGTGATTTCTTCATGATAATCAATGAATATATTCGAAGGATCTTTATGTCTTACAAGTTTGAATGACTCAAGAGCGACAAAGTGAGAATTGACTAACTAATAATAAATGCATTTGAAAAATGCAATCCTATACAGGTTGAAAAGAATCGAAAATTTTCCCAGGTTTCTGTAAAATTCCTCAGACAAAATAACGTTGCTACATTGTAGTAAGTGAACTGAAATATCAACAGTTGGTATTACACTTCACTATTGTTGTTTACTGAAATATACTCGTAAAAAGTACAATGAAGTTGTCACAATACGTCTTCTGCTTCTTCACGGTTATTCAGAACAAGTTGTGGCTATGTTGTGCTTCACCATATCAAGTTTTTGTCAACTAGGCGTGTTAACAAACGGAATCAAAATAACGTTGATCAAAAATTGTTCGACGAGTAAGATTGTAAATACCTCATCAGTTTGTGCTCCCTTATGAGTGTTTTATTTATACTCTACGTATTATGAGAACTGAATTTTTCGGAAATTTGAACGCGAATCAATTTTTGTCCCTGACTTGTAAGTCGTGAGTACATACATCAATGCTCGCAAGTCGCAAATGACAAAATGTGTGTCGCATGTATTCAAAATTTCAAGCATGCGAAGCAAGGCAAAAACAGATGAGACATCAGTTTCTTCCTGTAGGACTAGCATTCAAAAATTCCCCTAAAATATATTCAAAAAATTAAATTCCCCCAAAAATTAAACTCCACAAAAATTTCCCCCAAAAGTAGGATTCCCCAAATCGCTCACAAAAAATCTGGCAATTTCCCCGTTTAAAGGAAATTTCCTCAAAAGCGATAGCTTTCACGATTGTAAGATTTACAATCAATGGAATGTAAATACTAATTACAAACATGTGCATGAAATGTAAACTTCCTGTCTTGTGTATTATTTGACTTTGCTTCCGTCATGATGGCGAAAGTGAAATGTTTAATTTTGAGGTTACAATTTGCCGCCAATTTACTAGAGAAACGTGCTCATGACAACTTAAAAACAAAGTAATTTTCACCACTAAGAATTATCTACACAGCTTCGACAACAACCCACATTCACCTAGACAACTACAAACTAAAGAATGTAATGTTTAGAGTTTAGACGATGTCGTCATCCTCATAAAACTCCCTAATTGTTTTTAAAACCAATCAAAATACAGGATGAAAAACACACCTACACACCATCCAATCAAGAAGTAAATGTCAGGTTCTAAAAATAATGAGGGAATATCTACATCATAAAACCGATTTACGAGGAAATTCGGCATGTTCCGGTATCGAACCGTTAAAACACGACGAACATACGAAGGAGTAAGGACATATTTTAATGCTCAAAGCAGACAGCAAGTAGTTCTATTCATGGATGTGTTGTCGTATTTGGATAAAGAAAAACGAGATTTTTCATCTAGTAGAAACAATTTTACTATGTCCGTGTACGACAAGAAAAGATTAAAGCTTGATCTACCAAGCAAAGTCAAAAAGCAAGACACTAACAATGCTGTTCTTACTTCTCCTGATTTGATAAAGTTAAAGCTTGATTCTCCTGAGCTTGAGAGGATCATTCTAGCTACAGCAGGCAGTGCTACGCCAACACCAAAACAATATAGGAGAATTAAGGAATCCTCAGATTTAACAGTGAGGGAACAGCAAGAACAATATGTACGAGGATTTGAAGATGCGCTACATAAGATGAGAGAAGAAAGTGACTTGACACAGATAAACGACGTCAAAGCATCGACTGTTAGCGCTTTAATCTCAAACAATAACAACAATGTCAGCAAAGTAAATCATGAAAACGAAATTCCATCTAATCAGGCAGCGAACGACATTTCAAATGCGGTCGTAAAGACTTCTTCACATCAAGTCAGCCAAACGCATTTGAGTAGTAATAATATCAACACAATTTCTGGCTTTCAATCAACAAAATATATTTCGAATTTTCCGGTAATTACGGTTATAAACAGTCCAGAACCAACTGCAGACACAGTCTCCGTTGAAAGGGTTAAAGGCACCTCATTTAATCATCAACCAGATGATATTACAGCTGGACAGTTATTATTCGACCCTGTTGCAACTACTAAACAATCAGACATAACAGAATTTCATGGGGTTGCTACAACAAGCTATCCTACGCTTTCTGCCGTCCCTATTGACTTGCACAAGCAAGAAGTGGTGAAAACAGAGCGAAAGAAACATAGAAATCGAGTTGCTGCATCAAAATGTAGGAAAAGAAAATTGGAAAGAGAATCCCATTTACAAGAAAGGGTTAATGAATTAAAATCTCGACACAGTGAACTTAGTAACATTGCATCAATATTGAGGCAACAAGTTTGTGAATTAAAACTGCAAGTTATGGATCATATTAAAAGTGGCTGTGAGGTTTTACCTATTGCTGCTATGTAACATTATTTAGGTAGCTGTAATATTATATATAATGCTTAAATTAATTTTAATACAGAAATTGTAGTGTTAGTTAAAAGTTCAATTTATGGCACATTATGATCCAAGTCTTATCTGAGATAAACGTTATGTATTAAAACATTTGTTGAGAATGGCACAAACAATGTAGACTTGGTTTCATTGCTATAAAGTAGGTTTCATCTATCAAGATAACCTTTATCACCTGTCTGTCTAATAGCATTATAATACTTGTGTTCGCTACGTCTAATTCATTCATGCAAAATAAAGCAATTAAATAAACAAATTCTACTTTTTATTTCACTAAAATTGAAATAACTGAGGCAGATACGTTTAAGTTGTAAAATATACACAAAGATTTTTTGAAAACCGCCATTTACACGATTTCGCAACTTTCGAGAATGAAGTGATCTTTTTAAAAATTAATTGTGCATTAAATAATTCATTCTTTTGACATCAGAAACTTTGAAACGAGTTAATGGCCAAAAAAAATAATCAAAAATTAAATCTTGGATCGTACCTCTACGCGAAAGATGGCTCTGGTACCGTTCATCAGTGTATTGTTAGTGAGAATCTTTCCTTGTTAAATGATAAAATGCAACACAATATACAAAATTATTAAAGTTGTTCTCATGAAATGTCGTCAAATCGTTCTCGTAGAATAAGTTGAAGATTACTTTATGTCATTCGATATACGATTCAGGTTGGGTTAACATTCAATCTTTCAACACCAAACAGGTCATATCTTACACAACACAAGACATACGAGTTACCGATGTATAAATTATAAATTTGTAAACACCCTTTTGTGAAAAAAAAGATGTATAATATAACGACGATGCAATTCATTTTTTTCATTAAATCAAATTGTCCTTTTATTTGTTTCTTCCAAATTCCACTCAAACAATTTCATTGCCCATATTTTTAATTCATTATTATAATCCCTATGACTACGATGTGCAAAAAATTACACTTCACAGTGATTTAATGCAGCAAAACAATTTTAGGATTTTTGAGGATTTTGTTTACATCCAAACTATCAGTGGATAAAACGATAAGGTATGAAATCCTTTTCTTTTCTTTGGTGTTTATTAGTAACAATAGTGGTTCTATGCACATCGTAGAAGGCATTGAAAGCCGTGATTTTATTAACAGTTAGCCATCATGAAGGCATGTGAATAAAAATACTTTAAAACATCACTAAAACATCTTTTCAAAGTTTTTACCACTTTATGTATGTAGTAGCTAACAAACCACGTCTGTATAGTTGTAGCCTCTGATTCGTAGGTAAACCTCATACAATAAAAAATGTGCAGTGCAAAAAATGCAGTTAATATGTTTTTCATTAATATAATGATTGCCAGAAAATAATTCAATCATTGTCCTGGTACCTTATCATTAGATGACCTGATGACCACTACATCTGTATGTGTGTTTTATTTAGTTTGAATTAAAGAATAATCAATATCTTGCTGTCGTGGTCTTTGTAAAGGATGGGCCAATAATTTCGCAGTAAATTCATGTATTCTTGCAGCAACATAAGTACTCACTTCAAAAACGTAACATTTCTCAGTTTCATCCAATGTACACAAACCATCATAAATAGCCTACAAAAATAAAATTTATCTTTTCTATGTTTATTTACGAAAATTTTAATCAAATATTCACGTTAAACCTGGCAGTTGTTGTCTTCATTTGGTACATCATGGATGTAAAGGACATCAAAAAAGAACAAAGGGCAAGCTGTGTAACGGTTGAAAATCTAAATATAAATGCAAAACATCGTAGAGATGACTGTTGAAATAAACAAATATCGTTAATATTCACAATCGTCAACTTTATTAACCGCATATACACACCTGTTGAGCTTTTTTATCACTAAGGTTTGGTGTTTCACTGTGTGATCTTCCATAAATCAAAATAACTCTAACAACGTTCTCTGGAGGAATGTCGGGAATCGTTGAAGATTTTGGTAACGGAACATGATTTTCTCTGTCGAAAGATAATTTTTTAAGTAACACGCTACTTCAATTAAAGAATTGATCTGTCACAATTTGATAGTTCGTTTGCATTTAATTGATTGAGCACAAATTTAAGTCTAAAAACAGGGAAGTTATTCTTTTATACAAGATCACCATGCACCAAACATTTAAAGTTCTTTTATTTCAATGTTTATGTACTTACAAAGTTTCCAAAAATGAAGTCATGTCTGATGTAAAATTGTTAAAGATCAAAGTAAAAACTTATTGAAAACACACAAAGTGACAAAAAGATTATCACATAAAACAATTTCGTCATATGATGTTGGAATTCTCAATGAAATAAATAATCACAAGTATGAGAGATTAACAAGTATTTAAGGATACCAAACTGTCCGCATGGTCCGTTTTGGTTTGGATGAATGCTACATATTGTATCCAAAATCAAACCTAAATCATTACTAAAATCCTGTACCTAAAAACAAGATGAATAATTATTTCATCTTCAGATTTTTAATAAGTTAAAATGTCAGACAACGTGTTTGACACAAACACAACTTATAACAACATCAACTTTGTAACAACAGATTCACAGGCCATGCACAGGGCATAAACAAATTCTATGTATACATAACATTGGCCACCATCAACTTTTACAAGACCATTGTCAAAAACTATGACATAAAAAGTAAGCATTGCATAACCAATGACTTTTTAAAAGTTTTGCACTTAGATTGAATGGAGCTGCATGCTTTGCTGATTCAGAGAAAAAATCAAAAACCAAAAAAGAAAGGTTCAGCTGACAAAAGTGAAACAGGGAGAAGATGTTGGGGATCTTTAAATAATGGAATTTTCAAAACTTGCTTTACTATAGGAGATCCTTGTGATAGGAAACACATTATAATAGCATGTTTATATTGGAAAAAAGAGAATCTCTGACTACAGTGTCCTAAATAGAAAAATATGATGGTTAACAAATTCTTACCCACAACGTCTCTTTTTCAAATGTTATAATAGCAAATTCATGTTTATTATTTAATCCAAGTTTGTGTTTCACAAAGATTTCAATTGCTTTCTTTAATAATTCAAATGCTACTGTCCTGCAAATATACAAAAATTGCATAATAATAGTACAAAGTGCTCTAAACATACATATAAAAAAATTTTTAGCTCGGTCAAATTGTGCCATTTTTATGGCGGTTGGAAAAAATGCTATTTTTCATTGACCTTGTCCAATGCCTAAAGTCTGGAATGACTTACTTTTGTGGCATCATGCAGGGGAGTTGTCAAGTCAATAGAAAATATATATAGCAATATTTAATCATGCTAATAAACATTTTTGCAGGCAAGAGCACTTACAGTTGATTACTGTTGTTACAAATGTATAAAATTAATAAATAAAATATTCACTACCTGTTGATAATTACTTCATTCAATTCAGATGATAAATCAAAGCATAAAATCTAAAAATACATAATCCATGAATGAAAAAGGGAAAAACAGGTGTTTCATAATGGTTTTAAGTAGGCAGATAAAGTTTGGTGACTGCAATGTTAGATGGCTTTAGCCTTTGACTGTATTTGGACTATTCATGAGTTTGGAGGTGTGGTTCCGGGAGTTCGACATCAAAGTTCAGAGACCGGGTTTGGATCATTCTTAGTTTTCCTTCAGTGAAGTACTTAAGCCCCTGCACGATGGCAACCTGATGATCCAGGGCATTGAAAATACACTAATTGACACTCCACTAAAAACTATTATCCAGTCTGCCCCAACTACTTCGAGACTTAAATCATGAAAACCTTTTTATAACTCCAAGATTGAATCGTTTGACGTCAACAATACATGGAAGGAACAATGGTACGAAAATAAACCAAGGGGTGCTGATCTAATTAAAGATCCCACAAATGTCCCTCTTCCTGGTTTCAAGAAGCTAACTCGTAAACAATGGAGCACTTGTAACCGAATAAGATCGAAACAGGGCAGAACAGCAAACAACCTATACCGATGGGGCTACAAAGACTCGCCAACTTGCCCATCATGTAACGTCACCAACCAGAATATGGACCATATCATCCTGCAATGTCCGTTCACACGCATTGAAGGCGGCTACGCAACAGTGCACAAAGCAGATGATAACTTCGCAAGCTGGCTTGATGAGACACACATGGAGGTGTGACCATACGAAACTACTAACTACTACTAGCCTTTGACTGAGAGTCCTAATTCTCATGATTCTTCCATTGACTAGAAGATGTTTACAGTAGAACATAAATATGTTAAGTGACCATGCTGAGATCCCCTTGCGCACAGTCATTGAAATAATAAAATTCTTATTTCAAAGTCCTTCACTTGATTTTTCATTTAAACATTGTACAGGTATTTCAACAGTAATTATAGAAGTTCATTCATTAGTTAACGGGGACAAATTTCCGACAAAAACAAATGTCCTATACACTGCAAACACACAAATAGACTTACAACCTTGATAAGTGCATATTAAAAAGTCCATCAGTGACAGTATTTGTTAAAAATAACCAATTTAGACTTACAATTTTTTCTGGACAGTTTATCTTCGGTATTTTCTCATCATCTTCATCATTCCAAGCAATCTTCTGAGAGTTACCAACAGACAAATGAACAACCTCATCTGATGTTTGTGCAGTTTGGTCATCACCAGGAACCATTTCTTCCAATTGTCGAGTGTTAACAGTTTGTACATCTCGTATTACATGTGTTTGATGGTGTTGATGCGTCGTATCAATACTTAAATTATGATTTGAACTCTGTGGTAACCCACTTTCTTCGTTATCCAACTGATTCATTGTATTTTTAAAACTCAAACCAATGATATTGAAGTCGACATTTATTAATCAATCTTGATCGCTAATTTAAAAATTTCGAACATAAAAATTATTGAATTTACAACAAATAAAACAATAATCAATGAACCACACAAGAGTTTACGTTGGTTCTGATTGAAATTATCCTCGAAAAAATGTCAAATATTGTAAGCCATTCCATCAAATAATTAGAGTTTTTTTTTGTTATATCCCAATTCTCCAGTATTCTATGAGTACAAAATTACAAAAATGTAAATTCTGTTTATAGCAATGTGATGCATACAACTACTAGATAAACAGACAGAAAAAATGAATAACTTACGAAAGACCAAAGAAATGAAACCAATTCTTAAAAATCCATAATTATTTACTTTTGGTTTGTTGCCGACTGATAGTGACATCTTATATTTCCAATATAACAGGCCTAAATGAAGTACTCACACGAATAACTTATCATGAGGTCACGATTCAAGACAGTTAAGTGAACATGTCATACGTAGTATAAATGGGTAGCTGTTGTAATAAAGACAAGCAATTTATTTTTGTTTGTTTGTATGAAGAAAAATTGGAGGACATATCACATTGTATAACATTCCCAATAAAAAAGAAAAATACTGAAGTATTCTTCCAAAGCATTTTTTACGTAGTCACATTTAATCTATGTACTAAACACAAAACTAAAGTAAATAATTTAACTGTACAAATCATCATCGCCATCATCGTAGGCATTGCTGCCACCTGCATTGCCCGCAGGCTCATTTGTTGACCCACCGTCTGTTGAACTAGGAAACCTGAAATAAACACAGAAAAGGATTTTTGAACCAAAACGACTAAAGAAGTAGAAATCAAAACAAATAGATACGGTTATGTGAGATAGTCAGGACATTCTGATTTCATGCAGTTAACTAATTAGTAATCAGCCATTATATACTTAAAAAACACCAAAAACATAGCAGGCAGGCAAATGTAGGATAAAAAATCCCCAAAGTACCTATATATCCTTTGACGAGTAAATCCTTTACACAGTACATCAACACATGATGATTAAAAGACATATACCTAAAATTGGATCCTCCAAGACCACGACTTTGTTGCAAAGTCTGAGCAAACATTTCATACTTTCGAATGTCGTTATCAGTAACCGAACGTCGAGCAAATTTCATGGCTTCTTCAAAATGATCACGACGAATTTCGGGTACAGCATCATAATCATCATCATCTTCTACATCCTGTTGCAATGCATGAGTTAAAGCTGTAACATTCAAACTCCACATTCGTCATCCACTGCACAACTCACCATTCCATCAGCGTTTTCACTTCTCTTTCTTTCACGATCGATATCCGCCATAATAGACTCACGAATGGCGAGTTTGCATGCCTAAAATTATTTTCAAAAACGACATTTACTTGACTTTGGCTAGGTAAAGGAAAGAACAGAGGATTAGGGGAAGGAAAGAGCAATTACGAAGTAAATTGAATTTAAGAAATAAATTGGTTCCGTAGATATTGAATAAAACGTAAGAAAAGTATAATATTATCTTATTCTTGTAACAATCCTTCAAAATAAATCAAAAGCTAGAAATGGTGGCATAAACAGACATTAAGTAATCAATACCCTTTGACAAATTTCAGTCAAATCAGCTCCGCTAAAACCACGTGTGACCTTAGCGATATAGTTCATATCAACATCCTGAAAGAATAAAAGTAGCTGGATATAAAAAAGATGTTTTTTCTAAGGACGTGTAGATTCAACGATCGAAACGTTCAATAATCAATAATTGTAATCAATAACAAAACAATATCACATACCTTGGCTACTGGAGATTTTCTAAGGCAAGCTTTTAAGATGGACACACGTGACTAAAACAAAGCATAATCTATAAGTATAACAAAATGAACTTAAAATACAAAAATCTTCATGAAATATACGGATCTTACAGATTCATCAGGCAAAGGTATATATATAAGTTGATCCAGTCGCCCAGGACGCAATATAGCACCGTCAATAATATCAGGTCTAAACAAAATAAACGAAAATTGAAACATTACACTGTATGTTTTCAAGTATTTATTTTACTGAGTAGAAGAGATTAAACAAAACCATTCAAAAGGATACCCTCCAAAAAAATCATACATTACACATAATAAGCATTAAACACAAAACTATATCATTTACCTGTTTGTTGCACCAATTATAAAGACGTTTTTCTTTGCATTCATTCCATCCATTTCAGTGAGAACTTGATTAATAACCCGATCGGCAGCTCCACCTATTTAATATTGATATTGAAATACTTTGGTATTATCATATATGAAAGATTTTCTTTCTTCGCACATGTACAAACCTCAGGCCGATTATTTATACAAATATAACATCCAAAAATCAAATTTCCTAAATAAGATTATTTAAGAGATCTTTGCTCGAAATACAAGAAACGTCTACAATTACATTTAATGCAATTTAGACGACCCTATGTAATTTGCAAATGAGCCAACATTTCAAATAAGAAAATTTCAAATTTGGTTTCAAATAACTCACGAAAATGAGTTTCAGGTGTTGCAATCATTAGTCAATACAATATTCATTTGCTTCAAGACAACAAAGGAAATCAATATTACAGATTAAGGTTGCTTAAATAAACATACCACCATCTCCAGCGCTTCCCCCTCGATGTTTAGCAATGGAATCCAATTCATCAAAAAACAAAACACATGGTGCAGCACTTCGAGCCTTAACAAAAATAAGTTAAAATAAGATAAAATATAATCATTCATCGTAGCATATCATAATGCGAAACAATTGTTCTTTATAATAATAAACCATTTCCAAATCGTTAAAACTTCAAAATATTTAAATCACAGTAAAATTACAATATTACAAAGTTTTGTTAATTAAATTATAAATAATTTCTACATACAATTGGCTTGAGCCAACATTGGAAACGAAAAAATTTCACGTAACACATGTAACACAATTCTACATACACGTAACACATGTAACACAATTCTACATACACGTAACACATGTAACATGTAACACAATTCTACATACACGTAACACATGTAACATGTAACACAATTCTACATACACGTAACACATGCAACATGTAACACAATTCTACATACACACGTAACACAATTGACAGTTAGACTAAACTTTTCATGGATCGTTTTTCAACATTCTTTAGGTTTTCTCGAGCAGTTTAAACATTTCCATTTATAATATGATATTTTTCACAGTAGCAACGATAACTTCTCTTTATTAAACTATTTCATATTTTTATTTCTATACAGTGCAAGAAATGACCTGCAGCATTGCGATGAACAAAATTTACTTTCAGGAAAGATAACAAAGTACGTACATTTAGAATAGAAATGTACGTAGGATTTGTAATGTGCGTCTGGTATTGATGCATATGTATTTTGCTATCTCAAGATGACTTGTTTTTTCGGAATTTGTTTTTTGCTCTACTTTTTTAAATTGTAAGCTGGAAATGGTTCTTACAACCAACCTTATCAAACACATCGCGAACGTTAGCTTCTGATTCACCAAACCACATGGTCAATAACTCAGGTCCTTTGATAGAGATGAAGTTTGCCTGGCATTCATTAGCGATAGCCTTGGCAAGTAGCGTCTTACCACAGCCGGGTGGACCATAAAATAAAACACCTTTGATGGTGTCATACCAAACTTGAGGAATTTTTCTGGATGTTCCACTGGATATTGAACCAACTCCTGGAGTTCTTTTTTAACTGTTTCCAATCCACCAATATCATCCCATGTCACTGTTGGTACTTCTACAACAGTTTCACGAAGTGCTGAAGGATTAGATGCACCCATGGCATACTAAAGATTTAGAGAAAGATCAAAGATATTTATTTACATCGTGAATACAATGGCCATCATACCTACATCAGTCAACTTACTCTGAAATCATCCATGTTAACAGCAAGGGAATCAAGAACTTCAGCATCAATTTGTTCATCTTCCAAATCAATGAGATCCATTTTCTCTCGTATCTATGGAAACCATAGTATGACAAAATACACTCTTTATTTGAATGGTGTGAAAGTTTGAGTTTCTTTATGTTAGGATATCTAAGTAGTGAAATGATAATAGAAAAAAAAACAAAACAATTAATCACTTGTTGCAAAGCAGCTTCACTGCACAGTGAGGCAACATCAGCACCAACATAACCATGGGTTTCAGCTGCAATCTAAACAATAATTATTAAATAATAAAAAAGAAGATAACAATGTCTTCAAATTTTGATGAATTTCTAAACCTGCTCCAAGTCTACATCCTCAGCCAACTTCATGTTTTTTGTATGAATTCGTAATATTTCCAATCTTCCCGTTGCATCAGGTATACCAATATCAACCTCTCGGTCAAACCTTCCTAAAAATTAAATATTTTATCAAGACATGAGAGAAAAAAGAACAAACTATTTAATGTATGTCTGGCAAATGTAGCTGTAAAATCAAACAAATTAATACAAACAATTGCAATACACAAACCAAATCTTCTTAAAGCACCATCAACACTATTTGGTCTGTTTGTTGCAGCCATAACTATGACATGTGAACGTTGTTTTAAACCATCCATTAATGTTAATAATTGTGACACTATGCGTCTTTCTACCTCTCCATGAGTCTATAAGTATCAAATTAATACATTAGTCATTGAATGGTCAAAGCTCTAGTCTTCACATATTTCCCTCAAACTGACCTTTTCACGCTTGGGAGCAATTGCATCAATCTCATCAATAAAGATAATTGCAGGAGAATTTTTTTCTGCTTCTTCAAAAGCTGAAAAATTTAATAATTATTTAAGACTTTCAAAAAAGATTATACACAACACGAATGAGTTAAGATGTCACCACACATGTCAGTACAAAGATGAAAATTTAACAAAAATTTTCAAACATGTAAAATATTTGAATGTAAATGCATAATTCTTGATTGAAATTTACCTTTTCTTAAGTTACTTTCTGACTCGCCAGCAAGTTTACTCATGATTTCAGGACCTTAAGTGTAACAAAAATATGAAGATTTAAAACATTAAATTTATTTGTAAAATCAAAATATGAGAAATTTACCATTGATGAGAAAGAAGAAAGCCCCAGTTTCATTAGCAACAGCTCTTAATGAGTAAAAAAAATGGGTGATTTCAATAACCAGTCAACAAAATATTCATAAAATATGTAGTCCCTAGGATGAAGAATAATATGTATTTGCATAAAAATATGAAATACCTAGCTAACAATGTCTTTCCTGTTCCTGGTGGTCCATATAATAAAATACCTCTGGGAGGCTAAAACATCAATTTAAACTTTCAAGTTTAGAGTAAAGTTTGAAAACATTCATCAATGTGAAAGGTACTCACTTTAACACCAATAGCCTTAAAAAGTTGAGGATGTCGTAAAGGTAGTTCTACCATCTAAGAAAATGACATTTGTTATCATGTTATCATTGAGAATTTTAATTGTTATCTCTAGTACTTTATCATTGCAATGTATAAAACAAACCTCCTTAATCTGTGCCAACTGTTTTCTACAGCCTCCCACATCATCATAACCAACTTCATTTAATGATTCCTCCTCATCCTGTAAAACATTAAAGTTTAAAATATTATTCAGTCATTAACACTTCATGGTCAGTTTGAAGCATAAAACATAACTAAACTAGTTCATTACCTCTCGTTTTATGGGTTCACCCTCACAATGTATTACCGTATCAGGAGCAACAATACAGAATGGTGAAGGATCCGTTTCAATAACTTTAAACTCTACAGCTCGCATCCCACCTCGAACTAGAAACATATCCCCTTAAAAAGAAATTTCATTAATTCAATCAAAGACTTGATTACGTAGATTAATATAATGCACTATTAAAATAGGTAATAATATTTGTGAAATAACAGAAATCATCAATTTAATTTTACCTTTCCTAATGGGTCGATAGGCTTCCAGAAAATATGGCTTCAAATAAACATCAAATAAGTTCCTAAATAAAAGCAATGTGATCATTTACCATGTATATCAATGCATTTGTGTATTAACTAGACTATAACTAAACATAAATAACTATGACAAACAGGTTCAAGTAATCAAGATATTAGAAAAATATTCTATGAAAGCCATACCCTGTAAGACCTTCAACAGTATCATCAACAGGAAGCACATGTATACGCTTGCCATATTTGACATCTGGACAAGCTTGAAGGCTGGTTGTTTTAAAAAGAAATGAATCCTATTCATATTTGGGAACATACTACTATTTTATATTCAAGACATAATCATATGTTATTTTACCTTATGATATCGCCCAGTCTAACTCGTAAATTACGTCGAATGACACGATTCATTCGGACCTTTTCATCAGGACATGTGTCGTCACTGAGCACAATGCAAACCTATTCAGTAAAATCATTGAATCAGTGATGTTGATTAGTCATAATCTTTCAATCATTCAAAGTTTATAAAAAACCCCCACTAAATTCCAAGTCACAATTCAGGCATTTCACCAATTTAAAATAATTTACCTAATAAATTCCACCAATATGGTAATTTCCATAGTCATTAACCATTCTGTATCTAACTCAACTTTTAAGTCTAAACTCACTGTGTCTTGTCTTTTTTTCCCTTTCACAAGAACTGTGTCTCCACGAAACAATTGAAGTTCATCCATTTTTGTCTATGAAAAAAGATAAAATTATAACTATGACATAATGTAGTATTGTAGTAAGACATAGTATGCATGCTTACTCAAAAAGACAAAATTGAAGTAAAACTGATTTTTACAACCTGAGATAAAGTAACAACTGAGTTATCATCATTAACAGCTTCATCCACAATCAAACGGTTTGGTTTCGCTTTTTGTTTCAAAATCGCCGTGGCGAGTTCATCTTGCTTTTCTTGCCTTTCAGAGAACACAGACAAAAGATGCTGAACAGCTTATCACGAGTAACAGAAAAAACATTATCTTTTGCTTGCAATACAAATTGTTGTCATCTAAATCATTTTGCTATGTACATCAATCAGAATAATTTCCTCAATAAAATTATTTCAAAAGATAGTATGATCTATTTTTACGAAATTTTGTATACAAGCTAAGTAATATATAAAGTGAACAAAGAACCGTAAATTATTACAACCAAAATATTTTACTTACGGTGTTTGCGACGCCATATTCCAATATCACGTTAGTAGTTTATAAAAAGAAGAAACTCAAACTTTAAACCTTCAATAAAAAATTTCTTTTTTATCCTA
This sequence comes from Xenia sp. Carnegie-2017, assembly GCF_021976095.1. Taxonomy (NCBI): domain Eukaryota; kingdom Metazoa; phylum Cnidaria; class Anthozoa; order Malacalcyonacea; family Xeniidae; genus Xenia; species Xenia sp. Carnegie-2017. Next base: position 2,575,754 of record NW_025813402.1, read on the forward strand.
TCACCATTTGAATGTTGCTGACGATGAGATGAGGCAACTTGTGCCGGGAACCATTACCACGTGCTACATGACGTCATTTTATTTTATCATTGATTCATTTCATCTATTCATTATTCAGTTATTGTTCATTGTTTCGCTATCGCTATCGTTTTAGTTGACTCAGCCAAGCTCTTTGTACAAATCATTACAGTATAGCAGTTTACTATAGGTAATACGCAAGTTTCAACTGTATCAAAAGTATCAATGTAGATTATAACTGTTATGTATTGGCAACCCTATTACAATGCTATTGCTATGCTTTGATCGGAGGAATGGTTAACCGTCAAATGGGAAAAGGAGTACGAAGTACCGCGAACTGATCAAACAAAATGTGCCATTTTTGACATGGTAGTTTTTTTTATAATTTTTAGTGGTCAAATATTTTTGTATAACCTTTCAGACCCAATATGAAAAGCACGTAAAAAAATTAAAAAATTTCAATAGTTCATTCCATGACATTTTCCATGGACGAATTTTCTAAGGGGGGCGCCCACCAAGTGTCAGATCCCCCTTAAATAAATTCCTTGCACCTCTAAGGGGAATTTTAACCTCCTAAGTTTAGCAAAACAAAGCAGTAGTACAGTTAAAGTAAGTTTTTCTGGGCATTGTTTCAACAATAAACTTTCTTTTACTTTGTCTTACAACCACGTCCGAAACCTTCCCTCCCCGAAAAAATGTTTTGCATCACCCCTGTAAAAAGTACAAGATTGATGATAAGAAATTGGCAGTAAAAGTTAGTTTTGAAAACTACAAAAACTCAGACTAAACATTCACTCTTTGTTTCATGGTGGTGCACATTGGGAGGTGCAGGGGTGAAAAATAAAAGCATATAAAAATATGTAAAATATATAGACATAATTTTAAATCTTTAGTAAATTAACCTTTTCAGATTGGTTCAGACTAAGTGTAAATATGAGTGAAAATGAAGGCTTGTGTGTGAATACAATAAGAAACTTATAAAATGGGAAAATTGTTGCTATAAACACAAATCAAAAATCCTTTTTGAAAAATCCTGTTTACAATAATTTATAATATAATGTAGCAACTTGGGTTGCTTTTATAATAACACTAGTGGTAATCACAGCACATTTTACAAGCACAGTAAATGAACACTCAGATTTGATCTTTCATTCATTTAGACTTTGTGGAAAAATATGGAAAAAATAATTTAACACAACCTTGTATCATTTTAAAAAACCAAAAAATATTAAGAACATCCAGAACTATGGTGGTAAAAATCCAAAGAAATGATACAACTGGTCCAAGTGCGATGCGTTTTGGGTCTGACCAAACACTTAAAGTCTTGAAATAAAAATATGGAATAAACACAATCCGACCCAAAAAGAAAGCAAAAACCATGATAATACCATTCTGAACAAACAATCTGGAGTGGCGTGGTTGACCAGTTATATGGTAAAACCATCTAAATTGAATATAGTGACAAATTTTTATTGGACATCAGATCAAAAATTTTTTGTAAGTAAAAACAGATTTAATTGCAGAGGTAAGTGACTATGTACGTAAGAGGACCATACCTTTGATTGACAAATGGTGTAGAGAGTTCAGCAATTTGACGAATATTTGCAAAAAACAAAAGATATCCTTTTCCCTAAGAGATTACACATCAACTCAACCATTGATCAACAATATATTGAAACACAATTGATGAGTGTAGTATGAATAAATTATACGACAAACAAATAATCAGATGCAACTATATTTGGATGTTTTACTTAACTTGAACACAAAATGAATAAAAATGCATAATCTTACCACAACAAAATAATATGCCAATAGAACCATGAGATGATGAATAATAAAATTTATCTCTTGAAAACAATCATAATACCACAGAATAATAAGGAGATCTAAATAAAGAGAGATCTACATAGACAAAATCATGTAGAGTATATAAATACAAAAAAATATGCTTAAAAAATTGTTAATTTTCTATGAAGGTACGTACATAGGTTATAACAAATAAATTATTAAGATTAAGGAAAATTTATCCTGCAAACTCACTTAAGTAGAATGAAAATCTTTCAGAAAATAACATTTGTGGACATTCTTACCAGTAAATATAAAGCCAAAAGTAATTGAAATCCCAATTCTTACAATTATTGAATTAGTACTATAAGAAATATTAGTGTTAACAATCAATTTTCGTACACGAAATAAATCTTAGATAAAGAAAATTTTCATCAAACTTGACTAGTATCTATTCAACAGTTACTTGTCATAACTTAAGAAAAATTGCTTAAGTTTATTTGTTTATCTTCTTTGTTTCCCATGAATTTAGACAGATGTGGTGATGGTCAACACCATACATGAATTGAGACAGATGTGGTGGTGGTCAACACCATACATGAATTGAGACAGATGTGGTGGTGGTCAACACCATACATGAATTTAGACAGATGTGGTGGTGGTCAACACCATACATGAATTTAGACAGATGTGGTGGTGGTCAACACCATACATGAATTGAGACAGATGTGGTGGTGGTCAACACCATACATGAATTTAGACAGATGTGGTGGTGGTCAACACCATACATGAATTTAGACAGATGTGGTGGTGGTCAACACCATACATGAATTGAGACAGATGTGGTGGTGGTCAACACCATACATGAATTTAGACAGATGTGGTGGTGGTCAACACCATACATGAATTGAGACAGATGTGGTGGTGGTCAACACCATACATGAATGGAGACAGATGTGGTGGTGGTCAACACCATACATGAATTTAGACAGATGTGGTGGTGGTCAACACCATACATGAATTTAGACAGATGTGGTGGTGGTCAACACCATACATGAATGGAGACAGATGTGGTGGTGGTCAACACCATACATGAATTTAGACAGATGTGGTGGTGGTCAACACCATACATGAATTTAGACAGATGTGGTGGTGGTCAACACCATACATGAATTTAGACAGATGTAGTGATGGTGAACGATGGCGAACACCATACTACATTTATACAACTTATGAAATATCAAGATAATTAAAATAAAACATCAAGTATTATTACCAAAAGGAGTCAGCTAGAGTTGCTTCATCATAGAAGAATGCATAGAGTGCCAAAGAAGTAACAACTACAGCATGAATATTTGATGTAATTCTATAAAAATTATAAGGTTTATGAAGGATGTTACAAAAATCTTGAATTAATCATGGTGCTCCTCTTATAGTTTATATGTACGTGCAAAAATCATGGATTACATGTAATGATATTTGCATTTGATCTTAATCATGAAAATACTATAAAAATGGTAAATATTGCAAGTAGAGTTTAAGATTCACAATGCCAAATTCTTCTAAAGAGATATTGTATACTAAGACGAATAGTAATTTATAAAAATAAATTCAATGATTATGAAGACGTCAAACAAACCTGGTATTCCAATTAATTTTATCTTTAAATGAAAGCTGTAAATAAGTAGAGGAAATGAAATGTGAAAGTTTGGAGCTACAAAAAAACAGACCAAGACAAAGGATGGATGTAATCATTGATAAGTAACAATAAAATGCTGTTTCCATGATCTTCTGTTCTAGAAAAACTAAAATCAAAAAGCCGTTTTCAGTTATAATTGCAAATTAAAACTATTAAAATTATGATTTTTAAAAATGTGTTATTCGTTTCTTACACATTTAAATTGCTGTGGTTTCATCCTGGATCATTTTTATTCTTGTCAAGTCATCTTGAAATCTAAAACAAAAAAAGTTATTGAAAAAAACATCAATTATTAAAAACTACCATAAAATTCACCGCATGCAGAGAAAAACACTATACAATATAATTTGAAACGTGCAGAGATTTTTTAAAGTCAAAATAAAGATATTCGTCCAATTTTAAGTTAACATTAAAATCACGTTTTTCCAAGCAATGTACGTACGTCCATTTTTTCCCTCAATAATGTAATTTTAGTTAACATTTCTACATTCTGCAATCGTTTTTTTCAACAGAATTCATCATATTAAACCGATATGCAACAGAAGACATTTTTTAATTGAGCGCTAAGTGATATAAAAAGACATCACTGTTTTGTTTCACCATTCAATAATTTTCACCTCAAAAAATCTATATTTCTTTACATTCCCACATTGAATCAAATGAACTCATTAATATGAGTGTGTACTTACTAGTTTTCACATTGTTTACTTAAGTGCGCCACAAGAAATATAAAAATAAATAGATTTTGTTGTAAAAAAAAACGTTCAAAAAACGTCAAAGAACTCTTTTTCAAAATTCTTCATCCTTAAACTGAGCCTGCAGGTGCAAGCTCTATGTCCAGCGGAGACAACATTTGCTTAAAAACCCAGTTGTTCTCACTGTAGTGTAAAAATGTTGGTCGTTTATACTATTTTTGTTGCCTTTATATTCTGTTTTATACTGAGATTTTACTGGGTTTTCATTCGCAAGAAAAGTTTAAAGAACGAAAGAGTCAAACGAAATGTAAAGACAATGATTGTTGCAGGCTCAGGTCTGTTGCATGGTAGAATATGTCAATATTTATTGCATGTTGTTCTAGGCTAGCCAAGAAACATGGTTTAGGCTTTTTATTCTTTATTAGGTTAGCGAAATTCAGTCAACTTAAAATATGCTCTTGAACATTGCATGTGGCAATCGGTTTTCTAAAATGTCAATACATGGACTTCATATGTACCTGTTATGTTGTAATGATAACAATTGTCATATAAGTAAATACTCCAAGGCGTGTTTCAAAAGTCGAACTTTACATGTGCCAAATGCATATAAAGTAAAAGATAATGAAGATTTTCATTTTACTTTCTTTTGTCTTACTGAATTACTTTCCACGTTGGCCATGAGTCAACCTGGCTTAATGAACCTACATAAGTAGGTTGATAAACCTGGGAGGGTGGACCTGAACCTGTGTTGGGGCATCTAGTTTTGTTAACCTAGGTTGAAAAATTTGGTTTGATGAACCTGGTTTGGTGAACCTATGTTGATCAACCTGGGTTGTTGGACCTGGTTTGGTGAGCCTATGTTGATCAACCTGGGTTAGTAAACCTGGTTTGGTGAACCTGAGTTGATCTATATTTGACACATATAGTTACATCTATATTTTACCTCATGACTATTTTGATATCCTAAATTATTTACCAATGCTCAACTTTATCACAACAACAAATTCTTGATGCTAAAAACACTCATAATGATTAAAACTCAATCTTTAACCACTGATAATATGACATTTAATGTCATTTAAAGTTTTGTTGTCAGTTGATGGAATTTTTCAAGATTTTTAACTGACTTCTTTTATGTAGGAGGTCACACCAAGGAAATGTTGACATTACTTTCAGGATTGTCTAAATTTTACTATCCAAGGATTTATATTGTGGCAAATTCAGATGATATGAGTAAAGAAAAAATCCAAAGTGTTGAAAAGCAAGAAGTGAACAAAATTCTCATCATTTTAACAATTTCAAGTCTTATTGATATTAATGTTGTATTAGTTTTAAAAACTTGACAAAAACTTTTTTTTAAATAGTGTTTTATTGAGAACATTCCAAGAAGTCGTGAAGTACACCAACCATGGATATCTACAGTTTACACAACCTTAAAATCTTTTTGGTTTTCTTTCCCTATTGTTTACCAACATAAGCCTGATATGGTATTGTTAGATTTACTTCAAAGTTTCATTTTAATATAATATTTGTTTATATACTCAACATCACAAAACTTAAGATTGCATTAAAATACAACACACAAAACATATTGCATAAAGTTATACAGACATTGCATGGAAGTACCAGGCAAAAATTTGTGTGAAGCTAGTTAGACATTGTTGACATTTTTACTTTAATACTGTGTTTCTTTGTAGATTTTATGTAATGGACCAGGGACTTGCATACCAATATGTGCAGCTGCACTTGTTATCAAGGTTACATATTTTGAGATTTTTCTTTGAGAACCGATTGAAAAATTCAATTGTGTCCGTACTGTGTTCATATTGCAAACGGAGGATTCGTGCGGACCAAATTGGGCGAAATTTTTAATTGTCTTTAAGTACGTATGTCAGGATATAAACGGTGATTTAACGGAAAGTCAGGATATAAACGGTGATTTTAACGGAAACTTGTTGTGTCGAATACGTTTTATTGACGTATATAAAACTAGCACACCTCTTTTATCCAAAGCAAATTATCGTCTACTATAAACCATTAACACAAGCCTTAGGAATGATGAATAATTTAACTTGCGGATGAATCGAAATTGAAAATTCTAATTTCTTTTTCAGGTGCTGGGAATGCATCATGTATCGATTATTTATATTGAAAGTATTTGTCGAGTTGAAACATTATCTTTATCAGCCAAAATTCTGTACTATTTTGCTGATCAGATTCTTGTTCAGTGGAAACAACTCGAGATAAAATACCCAAGAACACTTTACATTGGTAAATTAGTGTAGAAATATTTATAATTTATAATTTTTTGCGCGATATTTAGTTTAATAAACATTTGAAGTCTAAGAATAATTGTATCAGTGTGAATTTCGCACCCATCACTGATCACAGTCACACGACTTACGGCCTACTGGAAAACCCCTTTTAATGAAACATCGCTTCAGTTTGCTTAAACAGGGCTGGAACGATACGAAACAAGGAAAAACGTATTTCCGTTCATCGCTGTTTCTAAGAAACCGTATCTGCAAGATCTTTAACATCGCACGAGCATTATGCATCTGCACCCGGAGTTAATCTTTATTGTTTATCTTACGTGTTTGTCAATATAAATCGATTTTATTCTTAAATTTGTGATAACAGATGAATAAAGTGAACTATTAATATTCATAAATCACATAAATATTACATTTGTATGGCGGAGAGCAGTGTAAGTACATAAACATGTTTTATCTTGCCCATCATTGGACATCCCCAAGTAATTGGATTTCCCCGGATAAGAACAACATTCCCTCAATAATGGGGCTTTTTCCGTTTGTATAAACCGTGGCTCGACCAATCAGAAGTATATACGAATTATATTAACCAATCATGACTCAAAACGCCATGATTGCATTTCCCGTACTTAATTAATATCCTCATTTTGCTATTTAATTACGCCATCAGTTTGCAAGTTGTTAGAATGTGACAGACTTATCATCAAAGTTGTTCTTCGGCTTGCGTTCGATACATTTGGTCTGTTGTTGATTATAATTGCCATTTACCACGATGAAAAGAATAGAAGAGAGTGACTTAGTGCTCAAGTAAGCAATAATTTTATGTTTTCTCTTATCTCAAAACTTGTAATAAGGTGTTCTTTCAACTTTTGGTAATTGATTGTTGTGATACTGATATATGCCATTATGTCTTAGATATAGCAAGAGATGTATAAGAAGAGCATTTTATGATGTGCTCTCTTCGGCGAAGAAAAGAGATGAGTTAGTTTGTGGCGTATATACGGCAGCAGAGGTTTTACGAAGGTAAGAGACTTTAACTATGTTGTTTATTGATGTACTTTATATGTTGGTCTTGTAAAAATTTAGTTTGCCAGAGTTGGAGCGTTAAAAGTGCACCAAAATTTTATTTGTGGCTATTCAAATATAGTAGTTGTTACAAAAGGGTGTAAAACATAAAAATTTTCACGCCTTCAGTATCTACGGGCAACTATAAAAATTTCTTTCAAATACTCAACCCACACGTTGACCAACCTTAGAGGAACTTGCAGCAATTTCTATGGAATGTTTGTATGTTAAAAGAAATTCTTCTGTTTATATTTCTGTAGACGTGGTGTTAAGGATGTACAGTTCTGTGTACTAGTGCAATCAGATGATCCAGCTAATCATGTATTTTGTCGACTTATTGAAGCTTATTGTTGTGAAAACAGAATCCAAGTGATTAAAGTTGACCGTGCTGAAGTATTGACATACTTGTGCGACGATAATCCAAGTGATTTTCATCATTGCGTTCTTGTTCAGGTGAGTTAATGAATACAAAGTTAGCTAAAGGTTCTGAGTGAGGAGTGTATTCTTGTGAGAATAACAGTGCATTTTCAATGCTAGGCCAAAAATCTTATTCAGTCAATATTTGTATAGTCTGCTAATATTGCTTCATTTATCTGAAAATTTTGTAATGGATGTTTCTTGTAGAACTCAACAGCCTTAGTTGAAGAAGATTCCATGGCCCTTCAGGTACTGCTAAATTACACAAAATACAAGGAAGCAAAATCAGTCCTAAAGATTGGTTGAAGATATCACTTGGCTCTTTATATGTGAAGGAAGTGGACTCAAGAAAGTTGCTTTCTAGTTGAAAATGATGTGAATCCATGTTATAAAAAGATGAATGGCACAACTATAAACCAAAACCAACTAATTCGCTACAGATTTTTGAAAGAAAACCACGGTCTTACTTTACTGTCAATATAAAATTGAAGAATTGATTGTAATTCCTATGGAATGTTATAATGTAATGCTCTTTGTTCAGCACTATTTTTTATATTTGAAATTTGATGTAAAAATTAATTTATAAAAATCAAAAACTTATTAAATAAACAAGATTCTTTAAAGTATGTCAGAATTGAGGAAACTAATTTACATATTTCTTCTTCAATGCAATAACATGTCATCTATTGATCAAATGAGTTTAGGCTGATCCTGGATTTAGTCTATAACCTATATTCAACTGTGCCCTTCCTATTGCTAAAATTAAATTATTGTTTTAAGTCTTAACCAGTAGCCCGATGGATTCCTTTCCAAGTTTACAAGTGCCTATTTTTCAATATGTCAAGAGCATTTCATCAAAGCTAAAAACTGCTCCTTTTTAACAGTTTGCAGATTGCAAAGCGAAATCTTTAATGTCATCATCTGCGTGATCATTGAGATGTTTAAGATAAACAGTAAAACAACTCAGAAATACAGGCATGTGATACAATATGCTTATTATAACGTTAAGCAAATGGATGTATGCGTTGAAATAACTCCGTAAACCCTTACACAGTAGAGTGTCTATTTTGAGAGAGACTAACCCCATGAAATGAGTTTAGTTGAATCCATGAAGAATTTACTGCAGCACAATGGTCCTCCATATAACATAACAATAAAAATATCTATAATTGAGACGTAAACACACTTTCAGTTTCAAATTACATATTTCCTTTGAATAAACATTTGATAATTACACGAACGCAGTTGTAGATACCAAAAACTATGTTCTCAAGCTGCTCATAGACACAAGGTCAGTATCTGCAAATGTCCACAAGTCTTCACAATCAAACGATGCAACTTCTGCGCGAATGTTTTTGATTAAGTCATTGGATGAAAAGTTTTAGTTTTTCTTAATTTTCCTTTTAATACAGTGCTTTCGCTCCACTTTCTTCGAAAGCTGTCCATGATTCATTTAATTCAATAAAAATTGCTCTAGCTAGATGTTCTTGGGGTGTACCAATTAGCTACAAAAGTGTAAAAAAAGGCACAAGTTAAAGAGTAAATGTTAAATGTGTAAATAGTAACTTTAAGTATCAAGTTTATAAGAACTGACCTTGTCTGGATGAACAGAAAGAACTGCCTTTCTATAATATTTTTTGACCTGGAAAATTTAACAAATTAAAACTGAATACTAAAATTCTAGCTGATTAAGTCGTTATCATAGATAGAAAGTCTTGAAAAAACGCCATCAGAATAAGGTAAATTTCCACCGAAGTTCCCCTTCTTGAGAGAGAAAAAAAGCTTCAAAAAGAAAAAATCGGCTAAATTTCTAGACATCAGTTATTTCAGCGCATGTAAAAACAAACGCATCGTTTATATTGTAACTTGTAAAAACATAAATTTTAAATAATGTGAAGCACGCTTTTCTATAATGAAAGATGACAGGAGTTAAAGGTTACGAAAATTTAGTTGTAGCATCGTTCAAAAGCATTAGGTTGTAAAGCACATTCAAATGGTTTATTCACAAGATAAAAATGACAAACCTGATCAGGTGAGACAAGTTCATGCATTCCTATTTTCTTCCACCGTTTCTCGTCTTCCCATAAAACTGTATCAAGCGAACAAAGCAAGGCTCGTATATTTTTACGTTTACCATCACTCCAACTACGAATCTATGAAAAAATAATAGTGTCAAAAAGAGACTTTTTCATCGTGGGTAAATACCTTTTGTACATATGAGCAACTTTTGGCCTAAATCCATTATTAGTGGCACAAAATGAAGTTTTGGCACTGCGATAGAAATTTTTTTTAGTTGGTAGAAAAAAAATTTAAAACAAAACTACATAATGACCAATTATAGATAAATTACTATAGCCAAAGATTCTACTAAACGGGGTCTCTCTTTGTTCGTGTGTAAGATATGCATCTTGGGTACACCATGAAAGGAAAAATACAACAAGATTATACTTAGTAGAGGCATTCTTGAATATTTGACATAAAACGAGTGATATCCAAAAACAAAAAAAAATCATTTTACCTTTGCTTTAACAGGATCATCCTCAATTTCAGCTTCCTTTCGCAAGGAATTCATCGTATTTGAGCCAGCTTCAGATGAGGTCGGTTTAAAGCCATGAGAATTCAATATATCGCTAAACTCGTCTTTCTTTACAGGTTTATTCACTACAATGACAATAACAAATACATCATCTTAAAATAAATTGAGAGTGGAGTATAAAATGTGCAATGTAAAACATAAAATATGCACAGACATATACAATATAAAACTCAGGGGCCAGTTGCACGTAGCCTGCAAAGAGTTATCCATTGGATAATAGATTTTTCAAACTTGTGAAAAAGTATTCAGTTTACTTTACGAAAATGAAACGTTGCAATTCTTCAACCATTTATTTCATTGATTGTCCAGTTCAAATCGTAGATTTTTTCCTTTTAAGAGACTTTTGACGTGTTCAAAATTATTGCTTTCCACTGGAAAAGCGCCATTGGCCTTTGTGCAACCGGTCCCAAATGTACAAATCAACAGACGTGTTGGATTAATGTTGTCGAAAGTCACCAAAACATTCAGTTTATAAAATTTTCATCCTTAATTTCAACCAAATGAAATGCAATGATAACGATAAACCTAGATAAGACGGTTAGGTAAGGATAAACCTGGACAACATAAGGTGAAGACGGTTAAGGTAAGGATAAACCTGGACAACATAAGGTGAAGACGGTTAAGGTAAGGATAAACCTGGACAACACAGGACAACAAAGCTTAAGATGAACGTTGTACGTACATAAAAATTCTCAATTTCTTTATACTTGTGGGAACGTTTTTTTTAAATCATTGACTATTAATAATTTAAAAACTTTAAAAGTCATAACATACCATAACCATCGCGAAGACCGTAAGATCCAAAAACTGATGATGCTGACGACGACGAATAACTTGGAGCGTAGTTTGGCTTCTGAGAATTTTGACGAGCTCCATTTTGTGAATTGTATTTATTTTGGGTGAAAGTGGGAGTTGGACTAGGAGATCGCCTTTGAGAATTAACACCAATATTTATATTGCGTTGATTTGATCCATTACTGTTCCCAATAGATCCTAAATCAGCGAAAGGATCGTAAGAAGATGATTCGCTTGGTTCCGTTTTACTTTGATTCCATGAAGTATTAACTTGAGGAGTAAGGAGAGGCGCGTCAGAAACATTTGTTTTGAACACACCAAATACATCGATATTTTCACTTTTTTCTCTGTTAAAGACATCAAAAGATTGTTCCAAGTTTGTTTGAGGCAAACGACTAGAATCTTTTTGAGTATTTCTTGTTAAATGGCTGAATATATCACTCGAGTCTTTAGATTCAATTTTTGACGTATTTTCTTGAGTGGTTTCGGTGTTTAATCCCAACAGATCGACCTCAGGTTTGGAATCATTGGATAAATTCAAAAGATTAAAATTCGTTTGTTCTTCAATCTTCGGATGTTCAGCATTGGATGATTCATCGTCATCAATAGTGTCGTGTAAACCTAATAAATCCTCCTCTGCACTTCCATCATTATCAAAGGTATTTTTCTCCCTTACATTAAAAAGATCAAAATTACCGTTTTTCGCATCATTCTCTAATTTCGTCTCACCAAAAAAATCAAATGGTTTCGAATCATTATTTGTTATGTTTCCACTTCGTAATGTATCCCATTCATCATCACTATCGCTCTTCTTCGACGGTTCAGCCTTTTCTTGCCAGTCAAGTTTATCAAAAAATGAAACAGGTTTTTTCTCCTGACTCGTAGCAGCTGTATCATCAGTATTAATTACGTCATCTTTCATAGCTTCCGTGTTTCCATGCCGCGATTTTATTTCCAGTTCAAACTGATCTCTATAACTCATTTCACGATCGTCACTAAGCACTGTAAAAAATAAATTTCATGAAAATGACAATTTTATAGACGACATTTTCAGCTCATATTTTCTGCTTGTATCCATAGGTATCTTTGTAATAACAATATTAATTTATTATACGTCATTGCAATGGATAGCATGAGATTGAAGGGTATAATAGGTGTTTGATGATGATGTTAAACGACTTAAAAGGACAGATGATTGTCAAGGAACGGAGAAATAATTTATGAAAGGATAAAAATCAAAGAGTAAATAAGCTGTTAAATACGAAAACATACCAAAGTCTTCTTGACATTGCAAATATTCTTCAGATGACGTGAATAAAAGTTGTCTAGTAGCCTTTTCATTCTCCCCAGACTCCCATGCGTGTGTTACGTCATTGCTTTTACTGGTATCAACGGCTATATCTAACGTAAAACTGAAGTTTTCTGCAAACTTATTGACGTTATTTTGATCAAGTACATCAATATCTTCTCTGGAGAAAAAAAGATCAAAAAATGGTATAAAAGTTACATTCACGTTACATTTGGTATAAAAGTTAGAAACTTTACTTACTTAATAAAAACCATCTTTTTGGCATTTACTCCAATGAAACCAGTATAAAACTGCACTTGAAACATAGGTATTGATGTGAGTTTTCCTTGAACTTTTCCGCCTAATGTTGACCTTCCATGATACACACATATTGTCACATCTCCATGAATTTCCAATGGAAGGTTACAATCAATCTTTTGATCGGCTGTAGTGAACTCTCTGTAGATTTAAAATACAGAATATGTTCAGGTTTAAAGGAAAACAAACAAGTGACTAAAATTACAACTGTAGCTATATTACTAAATACACAATAGACAATCAAACCTCATTTGCTCAATTTCACGAGCAGTCGTCAAAACTCTCTTATCATCTTTGTAAACTTCCACAAACGGTCTGCAGCCTTTCCTAAATATAACAACGAATGAAACAACTAAAATTATAAAAGATAAGACGACTTGGAATATTGCATATAAAGTAAAATTACAAGTGTAGAATAGAATGGACACGTTTACCCCAGCAATCTAAGCTGATTTCCGCGGGGAGCGTATACTAAATACAATGATTGGGTATATTTTTGTAAATACATAAAAATTACAAGAATTTATAAGAAAACAATCTAACTATTGACAATTAACAAAACAATAATATTATCAACACTTCACAACAAAGTCTTCAAAGGTATGCACATATTTCATTTACATTTCGTCATATCAAATGTCAATGCAAATTTTCTTTTGAAAAGAGCTTCGGGATTTCATTATCCTAGTTTCATTGAATTTTAATGAGGTCCAAAGACACCTCAATAAACGTAGCAAGTGGTAATAATAATTTAGCCTAAGAAATAATGCAACAAACCTGGCACGATTAAACAAAGGCACGGGTTCCATTGTAAAGGATTTTATCGTAATAAAATATTTATGAGGTCTTGTCTTCGTGTCGTTAATTAACTGGGTGACGTAATTGAAATAACTGGAAAAACGTAAAAAAACAACATAATGAAAAATTATTGAGTAAATAAACGATGTTATGATTAATTTCTCACTGTTTTTGTGATGGCGTTGGTACAATTCTTGTAGACATATTTTGACGACGTATATTGAACATTTCAAATGCACATTCAGGAGACATAAATAGATGACAATATATGAATAACGAAGTCACCAATAAACCAGATGTTAGTTTGCCATCCTGTAAATTAAATGTACCGACATACTTAGTCAAGAAAATTTATAAATATATCTGTTTTAACTACAAATGATCCAGCGCAATGTTTTCACGAGAATGATTTCAATGTTTTTTTTTTTCTATTAAACGATCTGATGTGTAGATCTGCAAACTACCTATACATCAGTAATTTCTCGTCAAAAAACCTCAATAAATATTCGTGAATCTTGTGTAAGTTGAAACTTAGTTGTACGATAAAGTTTCAATTAACTTTAAAACACACAATCTTCATAATTTCAATTGTCATTTTTGTCACGATGATAAAGTTTACAACTGAAAAAGCCTTGTAACATCTTGCTAACGTTTCTATGTGGTTTGCAAATAAGCTAAATACCTGACATTGAATGACAACAACGTTTCTTTTATCATTTCTTAACCAAGTAACAATCTTTTTACAAATAACAAAAATTTTATCCAATGATGGCGCCCTTTTCGACGACCAATCACAGTTAAGAATCTAAATAAACAAAAACCGAACGCTTATCAACAAATTACTTAAATTACATACAATTGGATAACAAGTCCTTTACTTTTCCTTTTAACTTCGTTGGTCTCTGAGATAGATGAACAATGACAAATTTAGACGGATGTTTTGTATCAAGAAATACTTGAACATCATCTAAACTGTTTTTGTACGCAGATTCAATTCCTTCGCCGGGTATAGGCATCACTGTATAAATAAATGATGATTATTTTTAATATTAAAGCAATATTATAGTAACGAGACAAACATTTTGACAAAAATATAACGACATTCATACCAAGTACTCGAGATGTAATGTAAGAAATGTCCAAATCACTTTTAACATAACTAAAAAATAAAATGAAAACAAGTAGAAATTTGGAAGATGAATAATTGTCATCAAAAATGCTTCATTACTATAGCAACGTTGTGCATGTGCATGATATGAAGGTGGAAAAAATAAATATTCAACGTTAATCCCATTTGAGCAAAGAAAAGTTTCCACATTAATCTCTTCAACAATTAACATCAATAATAATTTCAAACTTTTAAACAAGTGATTTATAACAAATGTTTTATACATAGTTCGTCTGTTGACATGTTATATAATGAAAAATGCAAGAGCAATAAAAATCTTACCCAGCTACTGACTGAACAACTTTATTTGACATATCTTTAATGTTTGAAAAGATTGTTCCAGCTCCTTTAACTACCCCACCAAACATAGCATTACGTCCTTGATCTACATGAGCATAAATACACTGTTTATATATCAAATGTTTTGTTGTAACATGAGAACAATTAATTATTTCACATGATTATAAGAACAGAAGAATAAATTATAGTAAATTATAGTGAATAAATCATTTATAAAATTAGATATTTTGCGCTTGTATACATATAGTTTTTTGTTCAATTGAAATGTTGTATTTTTCAAAAAAGTGAAAACAAATTTCCTCAGTTCTGTATTGCTCGGCATTTGTCAAAAAAATTGTAAATGTTTGAGCAGGAAATGTACATAAAGCAAATTTTGTTTGGTAAAAGAAAACTGAAGCACCAGCTGTTCATATGTAAAAATGAAATAAGTTTCATTACCACCACCATCCAATTTTGATGTTGTTTCTTCTGCATCAAACTAAAAATGAAAATATATCTTTTAATTGTTTATCATTTGCATTTCCGACATGTTTAATATTCAACACTAAATGCAACATACAATAGATCCTTTTAATTCAATGTATTTTGACAATGCTATCATTTCTAAGTCAGATACAATTTCTGATACTTCAGGACGTTCAGTAGGATCTACTTGCAACATTTTATCTAAAAAAGAGGAAAAAAAGATTACAAGCTTTCTTAATTTGCTCAAAACATTGTGAACCAACTGCTTTATACTTGGCAAGTTAGTCTAATGTATGTAGGAAGGGGCACACAATGATAGTCTAATGTAGGAAGGAGCACACACTGATAGTCTAATGTAGGAAGGGGCACACACTGATAGTCTAATGTAGGAAGGGGCACACACTGATAGTCTAAGGTAGGAAGAGGCACACACTGATAGTCTAATGTAGGAAGGGGCACACACTGATAGTCTAATGTAGGAAGGGCACACACTGATAGTCTAATGTAGGAAGAGGCACACACTGATAGTCTAATGTAGGAAGGAGCACACACTGATAGTCTAATGTAGGAAGGGCACACACTGATAGTCTAATGTAAGAAGGGCACACACTGATAGTCTAATGTAGGAAGGGGCACACACTGATAGTCTAATGTAGGAAGGGCACACACTGATAGTCTAATGTAAGAAGGGCACACACTGATAGTCTAATGTAAGAAGGGGCACACACTGATAGTCTAATGTAGGAAGGGGCACACACTGATAGTCTAATGTAGGAAGGGGCACACACTGATAGTCTAATGTAGGAAGAGGCACACACTGATAGTCTAATGTAGGAAGGGGCACACACTAGGGCAATCGAAGAATGAGATGTGACATTTGTAAAAAAGTCAATCCACAAACTGATACAGGACAAAAAAAGTGTACAGCTTAAAATGTGGGCTGTTATTTTAAACAGATATCTTGCAAGTGTCCCACCAGAAAGTACAACATCCCACAAAGACAGAGTAATTCATCAAGACAGAGTAACTCACTTATCAAATTATGGAAAACATCATATTCTTTATCCACTTCTGGCAAGCAAAACTTTGCATTCAATATTCTTAATTTTGCCCCATCTTCAAAAGGATGTTCCATGTAACACAGCATGTACAATAAACATCCCAAAGCCTAAAACATTATGTAACTTCATTAGCATCCTTTGTATTTAGCAATCATATGTATTGCATATATTACATAAATTACATACATATTTTATTCCAAAGCCATATTCAGAGAAACATCATAATATGAATTCTTATGAATTGTTTAGGATTCATATTATTATTAGATACATATATTACACAAATTAAATAAATTACATCTATTTCAATAAACATAACTACTAATGAAATGTAAAATTGTGGATTGGAACAACATAATAAAAAATATAGCAATTGCATTTTTCATTTTGTAGGAATTTGCAGCTTTTGTGCCAATAAAAAAAGCCAAAGATTTGAAATGCAAATATCTTTCATTAATTTGTAGAGGAATGAAAACAAAAGTATTCAGCAGCAATCTCAATTAAAAGATCATGTTATATTTAACATGAAAATGACTCTGAACATGACTACCGCTAAGGTTGTCGAAACGTCAGTCAACAACAACAAAAACAGTCCTTCTTAGGACTTTACCAACCTGGACAATCGACATTTATAACATGAAATTGATCAAAACAATTTATGAGTGGAAATCATATTTTGGTTATTGACCAATCACAAAATATGAATTCATTAATTCATCACCTACCCATATATCAGATTTAGTTGTAATGGGATAATTGCTATACATATCAACCATTTCTGGAGCCCGATACATTGGTGTTGTGTTGAGATTAATCTGTATGAAGAATGTTATTTATCAAAATACCTTTAAAGACATGATTCATGATGAAAATTTAAAACAATTTTATAAAATATTCCTACACTTAAGTTAATCATAAGTAATATAAATGTGCAGTCTAGTAATTAGGCTGTCATACAAATAAAATATTTAGAAAAAATCAATAACACTGTCCTGTCATTTTTTGTACTAACCTCATCTTCAACTAGACTTCGTTCAACTGATGTCCAAGCATCATTAGGATACAAATATTTTGTTGTTGAACTGCCAAAATCACAAAGTTTGATCTGACCCTTTGAATTCAGCAGTAAATTTTCAATCTAAACAAACAAATTTCACCGTACTAATATTTAGAAAAACCATTGTTAGGTAAAGACCAGGACATAAATACTGAATATTTATCAATGCTTTCTTGTAATTTTACCTTGAGATCACGATGTATGATTGGTGGATTCTGTTTATGCATGTGAGCTACAGCACGTGAGATTTGATGAAATATTCGAAGAACTTGAGTTGTGGGAATTCTCCTTCCTTTACGGTCATTAAACCACTTGATTAACTGCCCACCTAAAAAGACAATTAAAGAAAATGATTGCTTTTTGAGTGCACTATTTTCATTAACACATTTTTCATAAATACGATGTTTACATACCAGTGCAATATTCTGTTAAAATCAAGAACTCTGCCATATCATTTCCCGATTCTTCTGCACTTATTGAGGCTGCGTTTAAAAACTGAACAATATTGGGATGACCACGAAGACGTTTCTAAAAGCTAGTTAAGGTCAAATATGTGTAGTGGAAGTTGAATACAAACATGTGTAGTGGAGGTTGAATACAAACATGTGTAGTGGAGGTTGAATACAAACATGTGTAGTGGAGGTTGAACATTATTTTTGTTGTTTTATTTGAAAATACCACTATTAAAATTTTTTAAAACACAAAATAACACGACTACGTCAATACTTTGTGTACTTAAACTCAAGTAGTGAATAGATACGATTTATCATGTTAGAATAAACTAGTTAAAACAATAGCTTTATAGAGTTTTATTTTATAAAGGATACCATAAATGTTATTTCCTGAATTATTGCTTTACTTGCAGCCTCATCGGCAGCCATTAGACGCTAAATGTGATAGAAAAAAATGATGAAGTAAAAGTTAACAAGACTTTTACAATGTTTTATTAACAATGAAATATTATGTACACCTTTAAGGCGTATTCTTTGCCGGAAGCAACGTCTTGTGCAACAAAAACGAATCCATAGGCTCCTAAAAATTTTTTCTTTACGTTATGACTGTCCCAAATATAAAAATTTCAAAATTAAGATTACCAGCCATGAAATTCATTCGTATGTACCTTCTGCTATTAACTTTTTCACTCGTAGTTGAGTTGAAGCGATGTCAACTCGTTGTCCAACGAAATCACTTTCAGTGGCTTTACTGCTACCAAAAATACCAAATGCCGAACGAAATATTTCTGCCATTGTGAATCGCAATAACTCATAAAGATTTGTCAAAGATATTCAGATAAGAACACTGGTGATATACAGAAGCAAACATAATGACAAGGGATTAATAAATTGTTCACAAACATTTTATTAAACTAAACTCAAAAATCTTCCCAATAAACACGTCAATTTTAGTGATCCTAATTCCTAATGGTCCTCATGACTTTACTATGCGCGTGAAGTGCGCGTGTCTCTCGCGTGTCTAACCACTTGACCAGCTGCTCAAATTATTATAAAAAAACGTATTTTATTATGATCATTATTATCTACTACAAATATAAATGTTAAAAAACTGAATCAAATATGACTAAAATCAGTGTTTAAAAATATCCATGATAAGCTGCTCAAAGCTCAGTACGAAATCTCAACATTTTTCATTTGGTTTTCTTGCAATCACCAAAGAGAACACTACGCATTATTTGTGAAGGGCAGTTCAAAATCTACATCCATTCCTAAGTGTCTTAAAATCTTATTGATTTTATTTTTCTCCCATTCACCAAACCATACATCATTGTTATCATTAAGATCACGTTTGGATGAAAGAACAGAGCCTTCCTGACTATTCCTTGAAAATACCGATGCAATTGACCATTTACTTTGCAATATTTCTTTTTCTTCAATACCAAGGCTTACTGCAATCTCAAATATCAAGTCTTCTCTCTTTTGGACAAGATCTTCATACTTCACAACAACATTAAAAAACCTTGGTGAGCTTTTTATTATTGTTAAAGCTTTTTGGATGTTTTTCCACCAATAATGAGCAAAGCACCAGATGAAACCTTGTCGAAATAAGCTGTTTTCATTCATAGAAGTTTTCGTGAGATGTTCATAAAATGTAGAGTTATGGCCCAACCGATACTTAAGATAAAATACATCAAGGCGTAATGAAGTTAAAATCCAATAAAGAAAATAGCTTCCTTTTGTCGTAATACGTATCCACGATTCAACAAAGGGCAAACAATTACGATACATGTACAAACCTCTTGCACTGGGAACTGCATTCATAAGCAATTCGCTTCGATATATTATGTGTGCTCTTAATTTATAACAAATATGCGTCTTAAGTGGCTCCCGGTGGATAAAGTAATTATGAAGTAGCTTAGTAGCAACACGTGTAACTAAAAGTAAAATTTCTTTGGAGACTGAAGGATTTGGAAAAGGAGGCATTTCTTTGCCATATTGCGATATCAATACAGTGAATATATCCGGTTCTGATATTGACTGCACATTTGGGAGTTTATCTAGTGCCTTGCACAGTAATGTGGACCCACAACGACCTAAAGTAAAGACAAACAATAATAGCAAATTAAGCATAGATATTTTGATTTTAAACAGAAATAAAAATTTCAAAATACATATTCTCTGAGATCAAGATCCACAACTCACATTGTGAAAAACTTTTCTAATACCTGTGTTAAAAAGAAATATTGTTTTCACATGATCAACTTTCCTAGACAATACTTTCTCAACTTTCGTGAGATCATTAAAGTGAATACATAACATTTGAACTGCACTTGATCTTTGTGCCTAAGACAAATAAAAGAACAGAAACTGTATAAATATGCCATTAGATAAGATACCATATTCGCACCACATTCAGGTCCATTTTCAAACATCGAACTTTACATGACCCGAATGCATTTCAAACAAAGATAATGAGAACGTTCATCAGCTTCATCTCATTTTCTTTTGTCCTTAATGCGTCTGGGGCATGTAAAGTTTGACGTTTGAAACACGCCTCAATGTCCAATACAAAACAGCACAATGCACTACTATTAATGATAATGTACTGTGATTTTGGTGCTTTAAGTGATAAAATAGAGTTCAAAGATAAAGTTTAGTAGAATAAAACTTTCCTGGACGTTAAAACTTGGATTAGATTCGAAATAAGTAGACTTTAGTGCATAAATACCTTGTATATGTTAAAGGAAGGGAACACGATTTTCAAGTCATCAAATTCAGCAAAGTGACCAGTGGTTTTTAAACGGGCTAACACACTGGAGTTAATTGGACTAGATGACAATTTTCTCTATTATCATGTTTTTATACTCTCGTGCGTAATTGTGTGTTTTGAGTCAAATGTCAACATTCAAATGAGTAAGCAACACTAAATCTCAAAAATATGGGAATTCTATCTTTGAAAAGAAAGAATTATGATGAAGTGTGTGTAGATCAGGTGAGAATAGTCAGCATTGCATAGTAGAGTCAGTGATATGAGTGTGAATCTGACAAAAAAGGGAGTCAGCGAAGCACTGGCACTGCCAGGGATGGGGAATTCCCCTAACATTTCCCATACTAAGGTCTTTGTATATGAAACTTAAAAATGTCAGTAAAATGAAACAGTGCAGAAAATATGCAAGTGACATTTTTGGGGTGTTTTGTTCCCTCAATGAAAAATCTACCCGGCGTCACAGCAGTGAAGGGAAGGCAAAAATAGATCATTTTCTTTGGTACTTTGTGTTTAAGGTCAGGTGGCTTGAAAACCACAAGTCACTGCTTACTTCAAAGCTACGTCATCTCGTAGCTTTGACGCTTTTGAAATCAGATTTTCACGCTTCTTCAGAAAGTTGGTACGTAGTAAGCTATTTGAAACACCCATCCGGATTCCGGATAAAGTTTAGAAATGATATGCATTGTTTAGTAATATATGACTCTTATTATGAAATATTATTAAAATATACTGTAACTCCGATAGAAAGCACTGCAGATCTTAAGCACTTTTACTTATAAAAACTGTTTTTGAATTGTAGAAATAAATAGCTCTATGCATGCTTGCAATAAATGATGTATTTTTTCTTTCTGCACATTTCCTTCTCCTATAGGAAAATGGACACTTCACAAACGAATACTTATGTAATACTGTAATCTTTACAATGCATGTCATTTAATGTTCGTACTGGCCGTGATTTTTTGATTGGGTGAAAAAAATGCTGTTTATGCACATGTACAGTTTGAAACGTTTCCTTCTCTGTTCACATTTTCACTTGCAAACGGATAAGTGAACATTTAAGGCATTTTTTGACGTTATTATGAATTCATTACGGGGTAAATGAGGAATGTGGTAAAGTGGCCTTCTGTCATCACTGAAGAAATCCAAAATAAATTCAAACTACAGCTGACAATAACGCAAGAAAGTCTTATTTTATACCATATCCGCGTTTCACCTTTTCAGAAAAAACAAATATGAGCCTTAAAAGCACAAGTTTTGTATGACATTAGCTCATTTGTCCCTCCGTTCGTCCGCAAGTATCATCCTTAAATATCATTAAAACGTCATGTTTTTAACAAACGCATCAAAATAGAAAATTCCGGCACCTTATCACATTACACATTTTGTCATTTAACACCTTAAAGGTAGATTGAACCAAAACTTCAATGTAAATCATTCATAAAAGTCTGATCAGATATATCTTTTTTATACTGCGTAATCGTATGACTCGCATCTTTTTTGAAATTATTGAAACAACATAACTCACCGCATAAAAAAATGGCTTTTTCTTTAAATTTTGATCGGCAGTTTTCACGAGAACAAGCAATTCCTGTTCTAGGTCAGCAGTAAGTACTGAATAATCTGTACCATACTTTTCAATAAAATCTTCAATATTGTCGATTATAACTCCTTCATTTTCAATATTGAAATGTGAGAGTAATGGCATCATGAAGGAATACATACTATTAGGATCGCGAAATTGCTCTAAACAAGAGACTTGAGCAACCCACGACTTCATCATGTTAAAGTGACCTTCTATGTTAAACATTTAACGTTATATTCCTATGATTATATGTCAATGATTACATCCCAGGCGGAAAGAAGGGGTGCGTCTGTGATGCATTATGGTCAGTGTAGTGGATCATGGTTGATAACCAATGATAATCTTTGAAAACATTTAAGCAAACACTCTAAGCACATTTAATGATTAATAATCATTGATATGTATATTGGCTTTTCCCTTATTCGTCTTTTCTCTTCGCATAAAATCATGGATGAGAAAAAGCTATGAAAAAGTTAGAGATTTGTTTCAATAATGAACATTTCCATAAACACTTGGAATCATTTGTGTTTTCATTGGTCCTCATCCAAAACTCTCAAGCGTACACTAGGCGCTTGAACTACGTTCAATTTCATAAAGCTATCTTCAAACTAGCGTCGTTGTTTCTCCTCTATCAATAGAGTACTCTTCTCACAATACTCCATCTGTATATACAAAGTTTGCAGAGTACACTTTGTATCTTCCTGCAAATCTCTTGTGGTGATTGCTTCCTCTTCACTTTAGAAATCAGATTCCTTGTCCTAAAGGAAAGATGCTGGTAGTTATTTTTACATATCTTCAGCAACATTATGAACAATTCCCACTACTATATACCAAGTGAGCCAACAAGCTTCCAAACTATATATGTGATTCATCAACATTTCTTTTGAACATATCTTCAGTAGATTTATTGTTATTAATGGTTGTATTTGTATAGGAACCTTGTCCTTGCTAGCGCTTTTATCGTCATTGTGTTGAAATTGAATGCAGTGACAACAATATTGTCAATATTTACATTCTTGCTTGTTTAGCACAATTTGATAAATTATAAAGAATAAAGATGAGGGTAAAGGTTTGCTATTATATCATAAATGCTCTTCGTGTTTCTGCACTTTAAGTATGCAATGCAATAGTAAACAAGGTACTACATCAAAACCAACATAAAAGAAGTTCAATTCCTTGATAGTTCAATAACTTTTAGCATCCATGTTTTTTGATGTTTTTGACAACTCAATTAACACAATGGCTGTTACAATGACCTTGTCTATAGTGGTGATGGTGGTCATTTTAGTGGTGGCAGTAATTGTAGACGTGGAGGTGGTGACAGTGGTGGTGTTGGTGGAGGTAGTGGTGATGAGGTGGTGGTGGTGGTGGTGGTGGTGATGTGTGGTAGTGGGTGAGTGGTGGTGGTGGTGGTGGTGGAGTGGGTGTGGTGGAGGTGGTGGTGTGGTGGTGGTGGGTGGGTGGTGGTGGTGGTGGGTGGTGGTGGTGGTGGTGGTGGTGTGATAGTGGGTGGTGAGGTGGTGGGTGTGTGAGGTGGTGGTGGAATGGTGGTGGAGGTGGTGACAGTGGTGGTGGTGGGTGGAGGGTGGTGATAGTGGTGGGGTAGTGGTGGAGGTAGTGGTGGTGGTAGTGACAGTGGTGGTGATGGTGGAGGTAGTGGTGATAGTGGTGGGGGTGTTAAGATATGCTCTCATATTCTTCCCGTGATTAGCAAATCATAAATTCAAGTGTAAGTAATTAGATGACTAATGTTAAGAGATACTTATAATGTTATCAAGACAATATTTTTTATAGTTCCTAGTAGTTTTCCGTTGACGTCAATAAACCATATTTGTTAGCAGAACCCAAAATAATCTTACGTAAATTTTGTATAAATAGAAGTAGTTAAATCATTGTAAAATAGAAGACGTTGAACATTAAATGTGATCGTATAGTTATCTGTAATATTTGTTGTCAAATTATACTAGGTACATGGCTACATGAGTAGTGGTGGTAGTGGTGGTGGTGGTGAGTGGTGGTGATGGAGGTAGTGGTGATGTGGGTGGGGGTGGTGGTGGAGGTAGTGGTGATGGTGGTGACAGTGGTGGTGATGGTGGAGGTAGTGGTGATAGTGGTGGGGGTAGTGGTGGAGGTAGTGGTGATAGTAATTGTGGAGGTGGAGATGGTGAGAGTGGTGGTGGTGATAGTGGTGAGGGTGGTGACAGTGATGGTGATGGTGGAGGTAGTGGTGATAGTGGTGGGGGTAGTGGTGATAGTGGTGGTGGTAATTGCAGAGATGGATGTGGTGACACCCTAGTCATTGGCATTAATGAATACAATAGTGATCCAGTTTGAGTAGAGAGAAAAGAGAAAATAAACGGTCAAATGACAGTTTAATTTTTACTATTTATCACTATTTTATTGTAATTTACCATTTTTTACATGCATTTTATTCTATTTGCCCAGCAAACTCTTCAATTGAGAGAAGATTATCTACACCAAAGAGTCATATATTCAGACAAATGAACGCCTATACAATATCGAGGAAAACAGTTAAAATATCATAAAAACCATGATATAATATCATAAAACTTTCAAGATACAACAAGAAAACCTGGCAAGTTTTACAATAACTGTACATAAATGATTTTATAAAACTTGTTAAGGTTTTAAAGGCTTAAGACCAAGTTTAGCTCTCAATGCATTCGCTTCTTCAATTTCCAAACTTTCTTGACTCATCTCTGTTTTTCCTCCACGTCTACTCAACTTTCGTGATTTATGCGGTGAAGGAGAACGAGACTGTGAACGACGACGATGACGACGAGCAGGCGAGTGGTCACGACGAGTTGGCGAGTGATGACGACGAGTTGGCGAACGACTTCGACTTCGATGTCTGTGACGACGTGGAGAAATACTTGAACAAAAAAAATAACTATAATTAACAAAATAGTTTTCATCTCTTTACCTACGATGCATATCAATCGTATCCAATAGCCCAGAAGAATTATCTGCTATACATTACTACTCAAGGTATAGTTTACAAGCAGTCTTAATTACTACCAAAGACCGTATCCTTTGGCGCCCAGAGGATCATAAATCATGGCACAATGTTTTATTTATGCTCCACGCTTTGTTTGCACTGATTGAAGAATGAAATCGAAATGTTGAAAACGGTCTCTAAACACATGTTCCTGGCAAATTGTTCATCATCCCACATCATTTAGAATGTCATAGAAATAAAAACATTTAAAGCAATACGTAATGTTAAATAACCTTCTTCTTCGAGGTGATCGAGATCGACGTCTGGGTGAACGCGAATGACTTCGTCTAGAAAGATAAAATATATACAAGAAAACAAGCAAAAATGATAATGAAAACTTTCTTTATTCGATATACGTAAGTATACCGTGATCGAGGGGATCGTCGACGTTTTCTATGTCTATCTGGAGTGGGTGACTTGTGATGGCGAGGAGAAGGAGCCTGAAAACAAATGTTCATATTTAAATGTTGACTGCATAAAATTACATTGATAATTGGTTTTTTTCAACGTAATCAAAGTAAATTTCAATGTAAAAATGTTCAAAGTTCATACTTTCTCTTCTTCTTCTTCTTCTTCTTCTTCATCTTCTGATTCAAGAGCATCCAAGTCATCTTCTAAAGCACTTCGCTGCAAAAATAGTTCAGTAATTAGAGCAAAACAACATGATAATGAACACAAAAATATTTTACTAACATTGTAAATATTTATGAAATAAAAATATACTAACTCTCGGCTCAATCTGATTAATACTCTCCAGAAGATGTCGTTTCTAACGAAAAAAGGGAAAAAAGTTTGACACTTTCTAGGGATTCAATTTGATTTTTCAATTTTACAATTTCACAAGAAGAACTGCTTAAATACCTGAATTCTTGGTAAAATTATATCACAAACTCTGTCCTCTCTTAATAATTCATCCACAAACTCATCAATGTGAGTTAATTCAAACACTGACATAAAAAAAATTTGTAAATGATTATGGGGAGCATGATAATGTTATTTTATCGTTAAATAATTCATATTTACTTAACGATTATATCTTACCACCCATTTTATTTTTTACTTTTAGTTTTCTATAATCGTTAAGGAGTGGTTCCAGGTAATTATAAACATCTAGCGCTGTTCCTACAAGCCTCATGTATATAGCACCAAGAGCTCGAACATACCTATTTAATTATAAAAAATTACATTAATAGTAATTTATCAGCATGGTTTTGTTATAATGAAATTACTTAAGTCCATTTCTTTGCAACAGTAAAAACACTGCTTTTTGAAAGGTTATAAATGAAAAGCAAAAAACTAATCCGTAAACGATATTAAAGTAAGACAGATAAATGTTTGATTGTTTGCTTCCATGACATGTTGAGAATGATCAAATTATCAGGTATAAATTGCTGATAATTAATAACGTATTTTGCCACTAAAAAACAGTCATAAAGAAACTTAACTTTTTGAGACTAGAAATTCATTAAAGATTGGAAAATAATTAAGTGTCCAATTTTAGGCATGATAATTAAGTGGTGCAATATTTACCAACAATAGATATGTTCTCAACAGGTCAACGTCAAGGATAAGACTGACATTGTAACAATTTCTCTACTTCATAGATGATACTACAATTCTTACTCTTACTTGTAATCGTCGTTTTTGATAAATTCAACCACTATTTCCTTTTCAGGTTGAATTTGTAACATTTTCAATACAAGACAGAGAAATGGAGTAGGTTTAATATTGCCCCCAAATGTTCCACCAATGTATTCAAGATTCATCGCTTTGTCTACCAAAAGTTCAGCTGGAAAAGAATGGATTGAATTGTTTGCCATTGAAAATATCCATCTGAATAATCAATCAAGCTTTCGTGTTTTATATCGACTATCAACTCTTCTAAGAAATATTACTTCAAATATTAATTATGTAAAATTGAGCCAAAAGGTTTCACTGAATTGAAAATTCACACAGAATATGCAATTTGAATTAAGAACTTACCACTTAACGCAAAACATTGTTCCTTCCAATATTTAGACTCATATATCCTTGTCCGAACAATTTTCTCCACCAAATATTGAGGATTTGTCCCTTTTACAGTTTTGGCGTCAGTTACCGTTCTGTTCGCCATGATGGATACTGTTTATCATCCACTAAAACGACCTAGCTTTAGTTAATGATGGATACTGTTTATCATCCACTAAAACGACCTGATTGCAACCACTGAAGAACAACTGCAAGCACTATTAGACCAGGTTGTGGAAGCGAGCGCTGAAATGGGCCTGACTATCAACTGTGATAAAACCAAATCGATGGTAGTCAGCAAACTTGCAGAAAAGCCCCACTGTTACTTGAGAATTGGCAACGACCATATTGAGGAGAAGGAAAGCTTCAACTACCTTGGAAGTCTGCTGACGACCGATGTGAGATGCAAAAAGGAAGTGAAGAAGAGAATTGCTGTTGCAAAATTGAAATTTCAAGATTTGCGATCCATCTTTGTCAACCGAAACTTATCAATGCCACTCAAAATACGATTACTCAAATGCTACATTTGGTCAATCTTGACTTACGGCTGTGAAGCCTGGACTCTAACTGCTGACCTGGAGAAAAACTTAGAAGCAGCAGAAATGTGGTTTTTTTGAGAAGGATGTTGAAAGTGTCATTTATTGATCACGTCTCAAATGAAGAGGTTATGAGAAGAGCCGGTGTGAAGAGAGAACTACTCTCCGTAATAATCGAGAGACAACTTCGTTTTCTTGGCCACGTAGTTCGGAAGGAAGGCCTGGAATGTGTTGCGCTGCAAGGAAAAATCGAAGGGAAAAGAGCACGAGGCCGTCAACGCATAACGTATTTGGACAGAGTTAAGAAAGTTACCGGAATCGCCAACACTGCAGAAATCTTTGCCTGTGCTCGTAACCGTCAACGTTGGAGAGACATGGTAGCCCAAGCATGCATCATGCATGGCACCTGAACAGAACAAAAACGACCTAGATTTAGTTAATGATGGATACTGTTTATCATCCACTAAAACGACCTAGCTTAAGCCAATGATGGATACTGTTTATCATCTACTAAAACGACCTAGATTTAGCCATGACATCATTGACATAATGAAAGTTTGCTTGAACGTCTTCAATCAGGATGTAAAAATTTTCATGAGAGAAAAACATTGCTGCAAGCATTGGTTGCAAGACGTTACTTGTAAAATAAGTAGATAAAAAAGCAGAGCTGTTACACATGAAAATACTATTTTTATAGTTATATATTTTCATTTAAATAAGTTAAAAACGATATCAAAAGAAGATAAATTTCGATATATATATAAACGCATGTTGTGCATAAAACATTATTTAAACATTATGGAGCATTAACAAGGTTCACCCAAGGACGATCTTTCTAATCTGTCAGACTTCAAAATGCTTTCAAGATTCTATAACAAAACAAAAACAAAATTCACGACGTTGAAAGAACATAACAATAAACATCATAATCATTAAACTCACGTGATATTTATAATTGCAACATGTTTTTATAAAGTCTTGTATGATTGGGTGTTGATATAAAACATGAAATGGTAAAGAAGCTGTGTCATTTGCACCCAATTCAACATAAACACCACTTAAGGTCTCCTAAAATTATAACAAAATTTATAATTCAACAATGTACGTGTGTAATATTTTAAAGGCTTGTATTCATGTAAAATCATAGTGAAACTAACCGTCGACAGTGGTTTGAGTTCTGAAGATGCTCCTTTAAAACGCTGTTCGTGGATCGATTCGTTGCTTCCATGACGCAACACCTGCAGAAGTGAAAATTCGAAAGTCAGTTCAGTAGAAATGTTCAGTTATGTAGAAATGTTATGAATTCTACATGTATGTACGTTGCTGATACTTTGACGAGCAAATTGAAACAAAAATATGAGAATATAAGAAGAAACGTTTATCTTTCATTTACCTTAACTAAGTTTCCTAAGGTTATCTTGGCATTACCTCCAGGTACATTAGCGGTTACCTAAATTAAACAATGCAAAAGATCAAAAAGAGAAAAACAAAAAATCGAAATTTAATGTTAAATAAACACAGCTTATAAATATTCGGTAATTACACTTAGAGAAAAATACAATAGCCGAATTTCATAAATCACCAGTTTAGCTCAACCGTTGTTTTAATTTGAATGTAATAAGTCGTCAGTTACACGTGCAAATATATAGGACATAAAATGAAAATGAAGGCTTTGTAATATCATTAAGTGAAAATGAGCTTTTTGAATGTTTACCATACAATAATTTGGGAATAATTTCAATCAAAAAGTGAACAAACTTCATTAAACGGAACAGATGTTGTATTTAGCTTTGATGAAAATAATCTTTCCATCTCAAGATTTATTTTAACATTATTAGAAACAATGAAACTATAAAAACCTTGGCGACAGGGTGAGTTTTTTTTTCTTCATCCTTCATAAGATTTTCCTCATTTCGAAAAAATGACAATGAAGGCAAGTGCTGTCGACAAACGACCATCAATGCCTTCAATAAACCCTTAACAGGATTCTCATCCATTGAAAAGTGTAAAAGCTTTACAAAAAAAAGCAAAGATACATGAAACCGTGAATAACAAACAATTAACGTTAAGATGATAGATTTAACTACATATATTGTTGTTGTACATGCAATCAAACATCTTCTTCTCATGGCTCTGACTCAAGATAGCAACATTTTAACTATAAGTAGCTAGGTATCCTAAACCATTCGGTCAAAACCTTTTGCACAAACTGTCGTAATTTCGTTGTATTTTGTAGATATTTTCCACAGAAAAATGATTATAATTATCAACTTATTATATTACTTTTTCCATTCACTATGGTATTTGCGATATTTAGAACTATTTTCAGATTTGTCACCACGACAAAGTCTCTATTTTATTATTTAAGAAAAATGATTTTCATCTATCTTTCATTTTTTAAATCAATTGTGCGAAACTACGCTCATGAGCACCAACATCTGAACACAACTCAAATACATTAAACCTTGATTGAAAAACGGAGATTTGCAGAGGGAATAAATACTTTCAAAAGCAGTTGAGGACGGAAAATATATAGCTACTGTAGCGATACAGATGGAAATGAATGATTAATTTCTCGAAGTGCATGGTACTACAGCTAAAACTTACAAAATCTTCATAGTTCATCGCTGGCGGAACTTTGCTTGAGTCACAAAATATTTTGAAAAAAAGCTAAAATAATAAAAACAGAACCAACACAAATCAATGTTAAGTAAACAAATAGAAAATTATAACATCGTAAATACATGATATAAGTTGGAGTCAAATATTTTTTTCGTACAAAATTTTTGACCTGTTTAAGAAGCTTCAAACGAGGATAATTGTTGTTATCTTCATCATCTTCCTCCATAAACCACAACTTCACCTAATAAAAAATTACCCAAAAAATCATCACGAGTAGAGAATTTTTAACTTCATTGAAAGCAGCCTTTAAAATCTAGATGAATAATTCTGTCAACGTTAACTAGGCACTAAGTAAGATGGGGAGGTGGAGTGTAATATTTCTAGGAGTTCCGATACATTTCAAGAATTGCGTGTTTTCTCTACATAATTCTACGTTCATAAATACTAAAGAAAATCATCACACCTGTAAAAATTCGTTTTCGTTAACAAATCGCATATTCTCGCGATCAATTTTCTTGAACTTTGAAATCATGTCAAGCAATTGTTTACGTGACGGCATTGCTAAGGGACTGGATGCTAGTAACAAAAATCTTTTCCAATTAACAAACTCTGAGTCAAGCGAGATTTGAGAAGCCAATGTTTGAAGTTGAACACTAGTTTGTCGACTCCACAAATCCGGTAACATTTCCATACCAAACTACAATAAAAAAATGATTTGTGCGAGAAAAAATAACTCAACAATGTGATCAATTTCTACGACTCAAAAATGTTGAGGAGAGGAAAGGCTTTCATTAACAAAATGAAAAACTTGCATGTATTATGAAGAATAAAAAATCCACACTTACACTAGTTGACGTAAGGTCCAGAAACATATCAACAAATGCTTGACATGATATAAGACCTGAAGGTGCAGCTTTGACAAACTGAAATAAATATTTAATAATAAATGAAATCCACGAAATCGTGCAAATGAATACATAATCAAAAGTCTGCAATCAAACTAACAAAACAAAAAAAAAACGCAAAAGAGAGCTTGAAGCGCCACATTGTATGAACTACACGTCAAAAAGCACGGAGAAAAACCTACTATGACTAATCATCTTTACCGGAGACATTTTTAGCCGCTATTTTGAGCCTTGATACTGCTAAGTCTATCGTGACAGTTTTCTCTGTTTGAATCATTTCTAGTAACATTCTGTTGAAGACATAACATGGTTACCTGTTTGTAAAGATTTGTAAGTTGAACAACAGTAAAATAGAGATTTTCAGTCATTTCCTTAGGACTGAGCGGAGGAGGTGGGCTGGCAGTCTCATATACATGCACATCCTGAAACAAAAAAAATATTTATTAAACAAAAATGACTGAAGGTTTGTAAAATATTTCAGCAAGAGAAATCATTTTATGATAATGGTTGTACATAGCCAAACGTTTACCAAATCAACGATGAAATCTTTATCTTCCAGGGTAAGTCGATGTTGAAGTCTTTCTTCTTTCTCAATAGCATTTCGTGCAAGATCTGCCATCGCTTGAATACTATACAAATAAAAGCATGATTATGATTCAGGCCAAGAAAAATTTTATGATGTGTGAAAGGCAAATATGCCTGAGTTGCAGTGCTTGCTTCACCTTTCCATTTCCTGAAGAAATCTCTCTCCCAACCAGTCGTCCATATCCTGGTAAGTTGAATCAGCTTTTGTCTAAAGGTTTATAAAAAACGTTTGACAATTCCTTAAATTATAATTTTGTTACAGAACAGAGACTTTTTCATGGTGACAAATCTAATATTTCCTTGATAAACGAATATACCAAGACGAATAAAATATTCTAGGCAGATTTGATGAAACCTGCTAAAACACAAATGAAAGTGAAGACACCATGCATTTGAGAAGAAAATTCATCAGGTGTAAACGTCTGCAAATTGTTTGAGTGATTCAACGTATATTTTTACCAGTTTATAGTGTGATGATCTCATCCTGTACAAGATGAAGGTGTAAAATAGTACTAATTTGTGCTATAGCTGTTACTACGCAGGGAAAATATGCTCTTCAAGGCAATATTATGACTTGTTAATGTCGATGTATTGTGATTAATTTAATGTCGTTTTCAAAATAAGGCATCCTTTAAGGTTGTCTGATATTGATTTCATATACAAAATATAAATGTATAAAACAATATTAAACCTTTAAATCTTGTAACACAGCAACGGATCGATTCCTCACCATTTCAACACGACTGCGCAAGCAAATATCTGAAATTATGAAAAATATTTATATTTTTTAAATGCAGTGCTTTCCAACGATGAAGCTTCAGTAGAACAGATGAAGAAAGTGAAAAAGTGAAACATCGTAGAATTGTTTACGATGGATAAAAAATTAAACCTGCTTATCCAACACTCTTTGTTTAATAATTTCTGTATAGTTTCCCTTAAATCGAGTTACATCAACTTTTATTGGTTTTTTTGATTGTTTTTTTGTAACTAACAACGAGGAGTGTTTTTAGTGATTTGATACGTCCAAAAAATAGAAAAACGTTATATACAAAATTTATCGTTAATTTTTAATAGTGAAACAAACACCTAGATAATATTAATGTTGTGGATATTTCATAATGTTCAAAGTAAACAACAACAGGTAGTATTAACTTATTTTAAGGTCATGCTCACGTCATATTAATGATAGCAGTATATTTTCAATTTAAATTAAAAAACTACACCTTCGAAATGAATGGCTGCTAGAAATTCACGGCGAATTTTTTCCTTCAATTTTTTTTTCGTTTTCTCTTCTTCACTTTCAGCTTCGACGTTTAAAGGAGCTGTTGATGAATAGAAAACTACGTCAGTATATTTGGGGGAGCTGTGGCTAGGTAACTAGTATGAACCTTTTCCCCCTTTCCCTATGTGTCTTACCCTAGTTCCCCCAGCATGTGCTTTCCCCCCTGCGTCTTACCCTAGTTCCCCCACCCCTTCCCAGTTCCCCAGCATGCGTCTTACCCAGCATGCGTCTTACCCTAGCCCCCAGCATGCGTCTTACCCTACCCAGCCTTCCCAGCATGCGTCTTACCCTAGTTCCCTCCCATGTGTTTTTCCTAGTCATGTATCTTACCCAAGTTTTTGTATCGAAGAGTTGACACTCCGTTGCAAGTGAATTTCGACAAAAAGATATAAGTACGATAGACAGTTTGGAGATCGCTTATTTCAATTTAATTTGTTTTATGAATAAAATCTATTGACGGTAAACAAATGCCATGTTTAAATAAAAAGTGTAAATCATACACACCAGGTGTGACAGTTTCTTGTACTTTTCCCTTGTTCGCACTTTTTCCTGCTTTTTTATCAGTTTTTTTATCTTTTCCTGTCCCTCCTCCTTTCTTTCCAATGTCTTTTTCTTTCTCTCGAAGAACTTCTGCCATTTTATTCGCTTCTTCTTCTTGCTCACCTTGATCAAGATTTGCCTGATGAAGAGTAAAATAATTAGCAGAGCAGACTGATGTTAAAATTAAGGTTAACATGGGATGAATTTTAACGTTGTGGACATTCAGATAAATTTAGGATAACATGGAATAAAGATTGATGTTGAGGAATTCAGGTAAAAATAAGGATAACATGGGATAGAGATTGATGTTGAGGAATTCAGGTAAAAATAAGGACAACATGGGATAAAGATTGATGTTGAGGAAATTCAGGTAAAAATAAGGATAACTAATCATTATTTCAAAGTATAAAGCATGATTAACGATGAAGAATTTGACAATAAATAACAGACAAAAAAATCATAATATACCAGATTATCAATGACAGCAAGAGCATTGTAAAAACCATCAAAAATTAGCTAGAAAAGAAAAATATTTATAAAAAAAATTGGTAAAACATCACGCCATAACGCTTCTTCACGTATGTAGATATTCCTCAAATCTGAAGAATAAAATTCTTAGAATTAAAATATAATTTTTTGGAATATTTTGACACGTACTCTTTCATCAGGATCGCATGGTAAAACAGGTGTTTCACATTGATTATCCCGTTTTTCCTTTGAAGACCGTTTGTTGTTTTTCTCTTTCATTAATGCTCCATCGCCAGATTTGGGACGACGAGGAACCAGAGGAATTCTGGGAATTTAAATGATGGATATATTTATTAAGTATCATCAATGATCTAATACATAATGTGTTGAAGATATCGACCTGTTGCGATGATTTTCACCTTCAGCCGTTGCACCATCAGGACTTTTAACATTTTCACCATCTCTTTTACCAGTAGTATATTTCACTTCACTATCACAACTTTTATCACTCACAGATGACTGTAAAGTAGGAACAATGGCAGGTAGATCTACCAGCGGAATACGACAAATTTCCGAGCAAGCTTCAACTGGAGGTTTACCTTTAATGTTGAGAAATATATGAACAAGAGGTTTGTTGGTTTAGAAAGACAAAGACTGTGAAAAATTGCTACCATCGACTGAATTGTAATAATCTTTCAAAACTCGATAAGTATCTTGATGACGATCCACTTCAATTTGCATTAAAGTCAAATAGTGATTTGTCAATAATCCCAAACGATCTTGAAGCCATCCGTCTTCCATTACTATATTTCTTTCTTTTTCCGCCATTTCCTTTCGACTATCACAAATCTCGTGCAAACGATCACAAAGATCCTAGGAAAGAAAAGACATTAAAATCTAACAATGATATCATTCGGGGCATAAAATCGTAACCAAAAGCGGCTGAAAATGAAGGGTAAATCTATAGCCGAAAAGGGAAAAAAAACTTTGCATGTGTAGCAGAGTAAAATGTTTGTAGTAAAATTTTCAAATTTTCTTATTACCAGTTTCCATTTAAAAATACTGAAGAAAACCCCATGTTATTCCAATAAGTGTGTACATGTAATTTTGCATAAGATAATCTTACGTCAATTTGTTGATGTAATTCAGCTTTAACATCGTCATCAGATCGCATATCCTGCGTAATGTCATTATAGTAGTTTTGCCATTGAAGAACATATTCTTCTTTTTCATCTGGTCTTCGTAGAAATGACAAGAAATCTTTCCTATTTCACAAATAATGACAAAAGTTTGGATGGGTAATAATTTTCGTCAATTTCCATCCATGCAATGAACATTATTAAAAGTAAACAATTATTTATAACCACATCACTACCTTGTACCATAAAAGTATCTGTAAATCAACTCTCGTTCTTGACGAATTTCTCGAAAAACCTTTTTACATGTATCAATGTAGGTTTCTTCAATATTTTCCCAACGATTTACAAGAATATCCACGAACGACTACAAAAATAAAAAAATTATACTACCATTACATAAAAATTTTCCATGAGAAATATTGTTTTTCATACTACGATAGTAAAACCATATTTTATCAACCACAGTGTTTTACTTCCACAGTAAATGATTTCATTAATAGTTGTTTACTAAATTTCTTTTGTGCGTTAAATTTACATTTTCTATTGCTTCATCAACATATTCCCATTCTTTGGATCCAGGTTCTGGGCCATCACTCTGAATAACCGGTTCAACAGGTTCATCTTCCACCAACTCCTGTTTTTTCACTATAAAACAAATGAAGATTTTATTATAGAAAATATAGCTACGATCCTTAAGCTAGTTAAAAACTAAACTCCTACAAAATTATTTTCTCCATTCAAATTCTCCGTTCAAACCAAAGTTATACACTTATGCTAAGAGTACAGTTATATATTCAAGAAACTCGTCTTCGTTTATGACAACCGTCACATTACAAAGTTTAAGTCTGACAAAGAGATAACATTTTACCGGGTGATTTAGCAAGACCTGCCCGTATAGCTGTTGAAGATTTAATTTTTGATCCTTTCCTTGACACTGACGGAGAAATTTTCTTTGAAGCAGGACGTATGCTTTTTTTGGATGATTTTGGTGAAACTGATTTCCGAGGTGGCGAATCATCTTTAGAAATCATTTGAGATGGTTGTGGTGATACTAAAATACGGAGGTAGAAATCATTTGAGATGGTTGTGGTGACACTAAAATACGGAGGTAGAAATCATTTGAGATGGTTGTGGTGACACTAAAATACGGAGGTAGAAATCATTTGAGATGGTTGTGGTGACACTAAAATACGGAGGTAGAAATAAGTAAAAAAACAAGAAGTATTTTGTGTTCAGTAGTTTCTTAGATCAACAAATATTTCAAAATAAATTAATGCTTGACCTATTTTCTTGTCTTTTATTTCCTCATTTGTAACAAGAGTATTTAAAGCATTATCTTTATCTTTTTTTTCATTCATCGAATCATCGATTGTCGATTGCTCCGTTACTAAACATAGAAAAGCAACAAATTTCCCATAAAAATGATACAAAATATCTGGATAAAAAAAATTCTCTTGAATTTTACCTTCAATCAAAGCATTTGTAAGAATGTTTTCCTGAAATAAAGATTATATCAATTCCTAACACGTAAATTCGAGCAACTTATACATCAAAATATGTTAGTGTTACGTATCATAATATTTGAAAAAATTCATTACAACGTCGTCTTTTTTTTCACTTTCTTGGATTTTTTCCATGATCGTCATAAGAATTGATGCTACATTATCATTAACCTCCTCTAAAAAAATAATATCAACGTTTGATTTGTGATTAGTTGTTCAAATCAGGAAAACTAACCAATTGACCGATGAACATCAAGTTTAGTCAGGATTCCAAATTTATTGAACCACTTCTCGAGTTTCGACCAAGATTCATCAAAACCAGTTATCCTACAAGATTCAAATCAAGAACTAGAAATCCAGGGAGAAGCAAAGTTTCAAAAAAAGTACTGCCTTTTGACTAGTAATTTGATTCAATCATAAAATGTTTCATACATTTATTTCTCCATTAACTTCCATTTAATTTTAATTCATGTATCATGAGGTGATCCATGTATCATGGGGTGATTCATGTATCATGAGGTGATTCATGTATCATGAGGTGATTCATGTATCATGAGGTGATTCATGTATCATGAGGTGATTCATGTATCATGAGGTGATTCATGTATCATGAGGTGATTCATGTATCATGAGGTGATTCATGTATCGTGAGGTGATTCATGTATCGTGAGGTGATTCATGTATCGTGAGGTGATTCATGTATCATGAGGTGATTCATGTATCGTGAGGTGATTCATGTATCATGAGGTGATTCATGTACCATGAGGTAAACATCCATTGACTTTATGGCCAATAAAAACATTTTTCATAAAACCTATCACATGGCACAGTCTAAATAACCGCTTGTTGTCACTGGTTTACATGTAGCTAAGTCATTTTCTTTCTGTCCATGTTGTAATGTCTATGGTTGTGTTCTATGGTTATCACTGTGGCTACTTTGCATTCACGCCTGGCCGGTAGCGGTCTTTCAAGCAACGAGTTTAAAAATGCATTTTTTAACACAAGGATGAAGAAAAACAACACCAATATAATAAATGACTGAAAACTTATAAAATGTTTCTGAGAGCATCTAGCTCGCTCAGACACAAACTATTCAAAATTTTTATTAGCATCTCCCACCGAAACGTAAACGCGCGACGCTCTACTGTCTCGGGGTATGGGAAGTTTTTTAACTGCTTTAAATTTCGTAAATTTAAAGCAATTTTCAGGAAAAAAAATTATTCCCTTCATGTATTTCACCAATTCAAGTTATAAAATAAAATTATTAAGATCGATAAATATCTTTGTGGGTTGTACCTTTGTTGTATTGGTTGTACCTTTGTTGTATTGGTTGTACCTTTGTTGTATTGGTTGTACCTTTGTTGTATTGGTTGTACCTTTGTTGTATTGGTTGTACCTTTGTTGTATTGGTTGTACCTTTGTTGTATTGTTTGTACCTTTGTTGTATTGGTTGTACCTTTGTTGTATTGGTTGTACCTTTGTTGTATTGGTTGTACCTTTGTTGTATTGGTTGTACCTTTGTTGTATTGGTTGTACCTTTGTTGTATTGGTTGTACCTTTGTTGTATTGGTTGTTCCTTTGTTGTATTGGTTGTACCTTTGTTGTATTGGTTGTACCTTTGTTGTATTGGTTGTACCTTTGTTGTATTGGTTGTACCTTTGTTGTATTGGTTGTACCTTTGTTGTATTTGCTCTTTGTCATTTGAAGGATCAGGAAATGGATGAATTTTTTCTTGTTTTCCAATACCAGTATAAGAACCTTCGAGAGGAGGCTTAAACTCTTGATGATATACTTCACCATTGCTTGGAATGTCTACATGATTATAAAATAAACAACTATGACAGTTTTTGCTTTCATGCACAAATTAAATTAAAGCATTAAAAAAAAGATATGGTTTATAATCTCACATGTTCTTCCCTCGCTGCGACGTAAAATCACTTCATCAGATACATCAAATAATATCACAGTATCAATACCGCTTTCAGAGGAGGAGGCTACATTAACAATATAGAATAAACCAACTTGCTTTTCTTATATATATTAAGAATTGCAAGATAACACAGTATGATGTAAATTATTTGACGTACTATAACTACGGGTAACTGATGCACGCAAGAACTATAATATATACTAACAATGTCCGAACAAAGAAAATGACTTTATGTTGGAAGAATTACTGACCTCTATATCAGGATGAGGATCAGGAGCGATACGAGATTTCTTTCCTTTCATTTTGCCATCTTTTGTTTTAGTATCTTTAGTTGCATCATAGCCAGTAAGTGATTTCTCCAACAACTAAAAACACAAAAATTGTTATGAACCAAACAAAAAGATTTCTACGTTGAAAACTTACCTTTGCTTGGTTTATCGTTGAAGGAAAGCCATCTAATATCCAACCTGTGCCAGATGGAATCTCTCTATGAAATTAACAAAAACGTTTATCATACAACTCGTAAATTAGCATAAAACATATGAATTGTATAAGCCATGTTTATACAAAAAATACCTTATCGCATCAATCATAATATCAACTAATATTTGGTCAGAAATTTCTTTTCCTTTTTTTAAGCATTCATACGCCTTTTTGCCTAAAATTGTCCGCAATGAAGCCTGGAAGAAATCATTCCAACATTCAAAAACAATTAAAATGTAAACTCTAAAAAACTTCATTACATTGTAAGAAATTTTCAGTGAACCTTTGTAGCCACAGAATTCTCCTCTTTCAACTCGTCTTCAGGGGTTTTATTTTGCACGAACTGTTCATTGACTTCTGTCATTCTGCTGGGGCTGCTTGCCTCATGATTTTCTAAGTATATGACAGTTCAATCGACAAAGATAATCGATACAAACATGACTGAAAAGAATTGTTTGAACCCTGGAGTATCGCTACATGTTTGTACATGTAGAACGTCCACTACAATGTCCAAATTGGTGAAGTCTTAAGAAGCAACTGTTGATGTTTGACTGAATTGTCGACATTCTTAAGTGACTCTAAAGATGACTTCAGTCCTTCTCAGGACTTCACTAATCTGGAAAATCAACATCTAGGCAAACTTGTAAAACATGACTGAAATTTTTTGATTTTCTTACGAAACACAACAAAACAGTAGAACATCATTGAAAGATTGGAATCTTACGTTGAAGGAGCGAAAGCTTAGCTAACTCGAAGGCTTGGAAGCTTATGAACGCTAAAGGAATGGAAGCTTAGCTAACTTGAAGGCTTGGAAGCTTATGAACGCTAAAGGAGTGAAAGCTTAGCTAACTTGAAGGCTTGGAAGCTTATGAACGCTAAAGGAATGGAAGCTTAGCTAACTTGAAGGCTTGGAAGGTTATGAACACTAAAGGAATGGAACCTTAGCTAACTTGAAGGCTTGGAAGCTTATGAACGCTAAAGGAGTGAAAGCTTAGCTAACTTGAAGGCTTGGAAGCTTATGAACGCTAAAGGAGCGAAAGCTTAGCTAACTTGAAGGCTTGGAAGCCTATGAACGCTAAAGGAATGGAAGCTTAGCTAACTTGAAGGCTTGGAAGCTCATGAACGCTAAAGGAGTGAAAGCTTAGCTAACTTGAAGGCTTGGAAGCTTATGAACGCTAAAGGAATGGAACCTTAGCTAACTTGAAGGCTTGGAAGCTCGTGAACGCTAAAGGAGTGAAAGCTTAGCTAACTTGAAGGCTTGGAGCTTATGAACGCTAAAGGAATGGAAGCTTAGCTAACTTGAAGGCTTGGAAGCTTATGAACGCTAAAGGAATGGAAGCTTAGATAACTTGAAGGCTTGGAAGCTTATGAACGCTAAAGGAATGGAACCTTAGCTAACTTGAAGGCTTGGAAGCTCGTGAACGCTAAAGGAGTGAAAGCTTAGCTAACTTGAAGGCTTGGAAGCTTATGAACGCTAAAGGAATGGAAGCTTAGCTAACTTGAAGGCTTGGAAGCTTATGAACGCTAAAGGAATGGAAGCTTAGCTAACTTGAAGGAATGGAAGCTTAGCTACCTTTCGTTTCCTCCATCGAGTGTTCAAACGTCTTATCATCTTGATCAACAGGTTTTTCCTCAACTAATGCTTCATTCTCAGGCTAAAAATTTAAATTATTCAGCTAAAACACCACATATGGATACGTAGGTAAAACTTTGTTGTCAGTAAACCTGTCGTCAAAAACTGCTGTCAAAATTGTTGACAAAGACAGTCAGAGTTGTAAAACAGTATTACTAAACAATTTCAAATCGTAAACTCAAC
This sequence comes from Xenia sp. Carnegie-2017, assembly GCF_021976095.1. NCBI lineage: Eukaryota > Metazoa > Cnidaria > Anthozoa > Malacalcyonacea > Xeniidae > Xenia > Xenia sp. Carnegie-2017. The sequence continues at coordinate 2,617,193 of NW_025813402.1, forward strand.
GATAAAACTTCGTAGAGAACTCCATACCTGAATATTATTGATTATTTCTTTTTTGTTTTCTTCAGCATGGTAAATTTCAATTACATCTTTAACAAGTTCATCAATACACAAACTCACAACTCTATGACCTAAACATAATTTTTACCCACATATACAAAATAGAAAATTTTATAGCCACATCTCTTATTTGTAACAAACATGAAAAATTTATGGACAAATTTCTTATACCATAAAATACTTCAATTTTGGCGGTGGCAAATTGTAGTTGCGTAATAAAACGTAAAGACAAAGTTGAACAATAAGAAAAAAATCTGATTATAACTTCCTACAAAAAACTTTCAATATAATATTTTAACTCCTCAACGACATAATTTCGTTGACACTTGCCTGAAACAAAATGATTTGCAGCAGACGTTTTGCCAGTAAAAAATTTTCCCAGAAAACAAGCTTTGATCGGAAATGGTGGAAAGTCGGGAGTTGGCGAAGGACACTAAAATGAACATAAAAAATGGACGGTAAAATCTAAAAAAATGACCTTCAATGGAGAGTTTTTCTTTAGATACGAGTGGTAGATACGAGAACATGAAACAATGACACACCTCTGGTGGATAAATGATTTTAAATAATTTCTGAATAATATGACCAAGGATTGGATTATCTTTGGGTGGAATATGATCTGAAGTATCATCACTTTGTTGCCATTCACCAACAGCCATCTGAAAACAATAAAAATCATGAATATTCTAAATGGTACATAAATCATTAATTTCAATACTAAATTCATAATTTTAATACTAAATCCAAAGTTTAAATACTCTAGAAAATGTATATTCATAAACTCACTCTATATTCAACAAAGTCTGACTCATCCGTCAACATGTTTTTCTCTTCTTCAATAATCGCAAGTTTTGATTTCTCCATCTCATCTTCACACAAATCCTTTAAAATTTGACTTATACCATAAAATCTTTCATGTTCGTAAGTGAAAACTAAAGAATATGTACACTCACCGAAGATTGATAGAGAGGCAAAGCAGCGTCAAAATAACCTTTCCATTCACGAATTAATTTCTCAGGAACATTTCTAAAGTAACGGAGCAAAGTATTAACACTCAGAAGAAACATCATTATGATGACTACTGCTGAACAAAATGACTGCGGGAAACATTTTTCACCTGTCCGTTAGTTCACGATATTCACCAATTTTACAACTCAGGTCTACAACATCTGACAAAATCTGAATGAGAAAAATTATGATTTTCAATTGCAACTGATGTTTTAGCAGAAGAGTAAAAAAGGATTACAGAGGTTAAGGTAGGACGATAAGTGTCACAGAGAGTAAGAGGAACAGATATAGTTAGTGATAGTAAAGATTAGTGAGGATGAAGGATTACAGAGGTTAAGGTAGGACAATAAGTGTCACAGAGAGTGAGAGGAACAGATATAGTTAGTGATAGTAAAGATTAGTGAGGATAAAGACTGGAGAAAGTGCAAAATATCTAGAGTTTGATAACATAAGGAAAGAGAAAGTTAAAAATAGTGGAAAAAGCGAAAATAAGTATAGAAGTTGCATGGTCACGTGGAGAAAGAGTTAATCATTCAAAAGTTTTCAAGACTTTGAAGAAAATGTTCGTAGCCGTTCTAAATCAAGCTTCAGTGCAAACACTAGATGAAAAAACAAAAAGTATTCTACCTTTTTACAAATGTCAAAATGTTTTTCATATTTTGCCTTTCTTCGTTCTTCCAACAGTTCTTTCCGTTGTTGTTTATCTCGCTCTATTTTATGTTTATATTCAATTTGCGATAGAAGACACATCTCCTATACAGTAAAACAAAAATTTTTTGCTTGAAATAAAATGGTAAAATCATACTGATATGAAATGGCTATCAAAGACATAGATTTCTTTCAAACAAAGGTCAATGCAAGTAAATTTAAGTACCGCTTCCCTATTTAAAGCATCTTCGAAATCTTTTAAGCGTCTTTCTGCGTATTGCTTTTCACGAAATATCCTAAAGAAAGCAAAAATTGCTTTTTCCAAAACAAAAAACAACAGCACAAGAATCCTATTTCCATGCGATAACTACTATATGGTATAAATTTTTCAACTGACGACAAATTCGCTCAATGTCTACCTGTTTTCTTTAATAATTTGTTTTTCACGTCTTATCTGTCAATACAGAGGGAATTTAATCTCAACACAACTAAATGACTGTAGCTAAAGTTAATAAGCATTTAAATTACATTCTCTCTCCCCTTGTACAACCATTCCAAATTTTATGTTTACAAATTTTTACCTGCATAAGTTGAACAGTAATTCTTTTTTCTTGTTGAGACTGTCTCATCAGACGTTTTACCAACATTTCTTCTCGCCGTTCCTCCTAAGTTATAGCTCAGCGAAATATGAAAATAACTCGTAAAAATTATTGAAAGAAAATGCACTTCTTGTTTTTGTATATGCTGACATTCATACACGTCTTTAAAACTTTATACTTCCTCAAAGGATATCAACGCTCAAAAGTAACATGCAGAAAATATAATTTAAAAAAATTGTATAAAGATTTTAAGCAAGCAATTTTTTTCAAACCACAAATGATTGCATGTACGAGATTTTATACATTACTTTGCAATAACTACAACAAAAGAAATCTTACCTCTTGAGCTTCGTGGGCTTTTAGTTGTTCAATCAAAACTCTTCTTCTTCTTTTTTCCCGTTCCTGAAATCAAATACATTAAAAACTAATACTATAAAATACGATGTTGAGATCTTCAAATGCGCACCAAAATTATTGTTTATACAGAGAATATTAAAATGTTAGGAAACACATGGAAAATTTAATATCTCTGTCATCAATTGTAGAAAAAAGAATTGTAAATATAAAACAGCTATTTATGAAGTAAATAAAATGCCAGTGACGTTTTTGTATTGCTACAATTAAAATATAATTGGTCATAAAACACCTTTCTAGCGACACTATTTTCGTTCAATTTCTTTTTTATCTGAGAAACATAATCGTCGCCTGATGTTTTCTAAAAAAAACATAAAAATTCTAATAAATATCCATGAGAGATTATATCAAAAAATTTAGAAGCTAATGCAAAAATAATAGTTCTTTATTGGATCTAGTGTACACAAAAATAGAGTTTCTTTATAACAATCAACTATGTCATTCGTTCTTGCCATCATCAATTCATTTGTCAATAAAAAGAAGTATTCAAAATAAGAAAAGTTTGTAAATACATCGCGTCGATAGATGTGATATTTTCACTGTCTGTATGTTAATGCTTACCAGTAAAATAGGTTGAAGTGGTTTTCGACGAGATCTTCTGTCGAAATCAACACGCTCATTCTCTTCAAAATAACTGTATAAAAATGATGTAAATTTTTTTCAATATCTCCCATTAAATGTGATAAATATTCAAGAAATAACAGATATCATAAAAAAATATATATCTTACTCTTCCAGTTGCATTGAGCTCTGATGAGGAATAAGATTTTTCATCGTCTCTTCAAATAAAGCAATGTCTTCTTTAACTTCCTGAATTGTTGGAAAAAAACTTCACATGACGATAGTTGTTTAAGTACACAAGGAAACATTCTACATGTGTAAATTCTACATGTGTAAATTCTACATGTGTAACATTCTACATGTGTAACATTCTACATGTGTAACATTCTACATGTGTAACATTCTACATGTGTAATTCTACATGTGCACCATTCTACATGTGTAACATTCTAAATGTGTTATTTCTACATGTGTAACATTCTACATGTGTAAATTCTACATGTGTAACATTCTACATGTGTAACATTCTACATGTGTAACATTCTACATGTGTAAATTCTACATGTGTAACATTCTACATGTGTAACATTCTACATGTGTAACATTCTACATGTGTAACATTCTACATGTGTAATTCTACATGTGCACCATTCTACATGTGTAACATTCTAAATGTGTTATTTCTACATGTGTAACATTCTACATGTGTAACATTCTACATGTGTAAATTCTACATGTGTAACATTCTACATGTGTAACATTCTACATGTGTAACATTCTACTTGTGTAACATTCTACATGTGTAACATTCTACATGTGTAACATTCTACATGTGTAATTCTACATGTGCACCATTCTACATGTGTAACATTCTAAATGTGTTATTTCTACATGTGTAACATTCTACATGTGTAACATTCTACATGTGTAAATTCTGCATGTGTAACATTCTGCATGTGTAACATTCTACATGTGTAACATTCTACATGTGTAACATTCTACATGTGTAACATTCTACATGTGTAATTCTACATGTGCACCATTCTACATGTGTAACATTCTAAATGTGTTATTTCTACATGTGTAACATTCTACATGTGTAAATTCAACATGTGTAAATTCTACATGTGTAACATTCTACATGTGTAAATTCTACATGTGTAACATTCTACATGTGTAACATTCTACATGTGTAACATTATACATGTGTAACATTCTACATGTGTAACATTCCACATGTGTAACATTCTACATGTGTAACATTCTACATGTGTAACATTCTACATGTGTAACATTCTACATGTGTAACATTCTACATCTGTAACATTCTACATGTGTAAATTCTACATGTGTAACATTCTACATGTGTAACATTCTACATGTGTAACATTCTACATGTGTAACATTTTACATGTGTAACATTTTACATGTGTAACATTCTACATGTGTAACATTCTACATGTGTAACATTTTACATGTGTAACATTCTACATGTGTAACATTTTACATGTGTAACATTCTACATGTGTAACATTTTACATGTGTAACATTCTACATGTGTAACATTCTATGCATGTAAATGGATGTCAAAAAGCATTAGGTTTCATGTAAACTCATACTATTTCATCAGAAAATATTCTTGAAACATTTTATACTTGTATCTCCATTTCTCTGTCAACTTCTTTCTTTGTTTTCAACAATCTCTACAAAACATAAATAATTAACAATTGCCATAGAAAAAACAAAAAATATTATGAGAAAATTTGAATAATCAACCTTCGAAGGTGGAGGCTTTTGAATGTTTACTTGAGCATCCCTAAAGTTGAATACTTTTTAATCAAATCATTCGATGTTTTCACTGAAAGATTAGTCTGCCCAAACATCAAAAATTTACAAAATAGTTCAATATGTAATGACAACATATGTGTATTAAAAATTATGAGTGTTTACATAATTAGCAGGATAATTCATATCATTTGTTGATAATTCACATTATTTGTGGATATTTCACATCATTGGTGGACAATTCATGTAGTTGTCAAATTGATTGTTTTCAAAACACTTTAAAACAAAAATGAATTGAACAAAATCTTACTTGATCCTTTGCATCACCTCATTTTGCTTGTCACGAATAAGTCGTGACTAAAATGAAGAAACAAAAATTTATTTGATCTAGCAGCAAACACCATTGGCTAGTACATGCTGTATTAATACATACTCATATGTAGATAAAGTAGAAGTACAAATCTGCCATCATGAAATCTTCATAAAAAATATTGCCAATAAATTAACACAACTAACCTTCTCTAATCCTTGTTGACGCACATCTTCTTTATATTTCTTTGACAAAAACTCTTCTTTTTTTCTAGAAACAATCACATAAATACATAATGTTGAATGTAAGCATTTCTACTGAAATATTCATAAAAACCAAACATTTTTGGTTGTGGAGATCATGAATATGAACATTTTTAAATTCATCTACGGTTATTCTAGAATATATATTGTACAAATTCATAAAGTGAATGGTTTTAACTTGAAAATATTATTATAATTCACAATTGGTATATGATGATTGTACAAGTTCGTCAAGACTTGAGAAGAACTATATATTGTTTTAAGTGTTTACTAACATTTTGACATGCCTTAGCACTATAGTCATATATGTATAGTACGTATTCTTGTTGTTTAAAAAAAAATGTGTTAGAGATTTTGAAATAACTCAGAGTAAACCCTCATTCAAAAAACTACACCTGCACGATGCTTTCTAATTTAGAAATAGAGTATTTTAGATCATACTTGGCTTTCAAAGCAAGTTCTTCCTGATGTTTTCGCTTGTTTTGGTATCTCTCCATCATTGTTTCAATATTCACATCAACTTGCCTGGGAACAAGTTGCTTTAATTGCTATAGAAATGAAAATAATTTGTTCAAACATTGCAAAAAACATTTTATTAATAGTTTAGCAAATATGAATATATGCATATCATTCACCTCTTTATAAATAGCACTTTCTATACTTTCTAGTTTAACTGGTGCGCTAGGTCGCATAGTTTCCATGGCAACTCCTGTTAATTTTTTCTTAGCTTTTCTTCCTAAAGCAATGAATAGTTGATAGAGAAGTCTTGAAGCAGCACCATGATTCTCATTCATTATAGATTTTGCCTAAAAAAACAAAAAAAATTGATAAGAGGTACATATATGGGTACATAGAGTTCTATAAGGATACATGTATTATACTCACAACATTGATATTATAAGGAATTTCCAAAAGCTTCATTACAGACTCGATTCTCGTAAAATTATTAAGTTTTGATTCAGCAGTTCTGCAAAACAGAAATTTTTGGCAATCTTTGGAAAATCGCAATTACAATTGTAATGTGTTTTTAATTAGAAATTAGTAATTATATTTCATTTTTCAAAATTCTGGATCTACTACCAAACTATGTATGATTTTTTAATTGCTTACCGTCCTTTGGAAAAAAAGGAAAAATCATCTTGTATGCCATATTTAAAGAGAATTTCACCAAACAAAAAGCCACTGCTAAACAATCTGGACACATTCTCTTTGTCTTAAAGCAAATGCATGTTTACATTAGAAAATTTAAAATATTTTTTTATAGGTAAAAAGAAAAGAAATTGCAATTTGCAAAATAGATTTCTGTTCTGCAAGTGTTGAGCGTTAACTACAAGCTGGCAGTACAAAAACCATATGCGTTAATTTCATGGATATCTTCTAGTTTGCACACTGCACAAAGTGGTGCTAGAAATATTTAATGGATGGATAAATTGCCTGACATTGAGTCATTGACAAAAACATTTTTATAAAAGCACCACTTCAAAAAATTTTGCAGAACAATACTTAGATTTTACTAAGAATAATATAACGCAAGTAACTACTACCAACGACAGAACTGAGTTTAACATCGTCATTCAACCACTTGCACAGAATATCAGTCATCTTTCAAAATATTTATTCATCTGAAGCAAAATCTCTCATCTTCTCCATCATAATCAGCCATGTTTTGTTACCATGACAACGACGCGTACGACCTGCACACAGGCTGTAAAGTTAGGCATTAGGAGGGTATTTCTATTTACGTAAATAGTGAGGTAATCGTTATTAATTGGACTGGATTAATACTAGAATAATTTTATTAGACGCAAGTGCAAGCAGCAGAAATACTTTTACTCGTCTTTGTTTTCTTTAATTAATGCTCTTTGCCCTTGTGGCTATCATAATAACAACTATTTGCATAAATTTCATACATAAAGAGAGCAGGTTCCGCAGAGATCTCTGTCTATGTTGGCTTTAAACGACAGCAAAATGTTATTTGGAATTGATCGACTTTTCAGTTTTATTTTAAAATCTATCATAAATTTCTTGCTCAAATTGTTACTAATATTCGAACCGTTAGAAATGAAATTACAGCGAACTGAGTCAGTTCTATTAAAATCATCAAGACGTTTCTACGAAGAAAAATTCATAACAGTTGAAGACGTGTCGATACGAACAGTCATCTTCAACCCTGGAGTTCCTAACAGACCACCACTAGTACTTCTGCATGGTCTTAATTCTGGTCTCTGCTCATTTCTTCAAAACGTTAGACGATTGAGTAGAAATTGCACAGTTTATGTCATTGATCTACCAGGCTTTGCTCGTAGTACAAGACCAAGAATGGACAAAAGTGTCGATGAAATTGAGGCTAATTACGTGAGATGGTTGGACCTGTGGCGACAGAATCTTGCGATTGAAAAATATTTTCTGCTTGGTCACGATTTTGGCGGTTACATAGCGACACTGTATAGCCTCAAGTACCCCTGGAGAGTTTGTCGTTTAACTTTATATGAACCTTGGGGTTTCCCAATTTTACCTTTTGGTATGACAGATCGAAACCTAAATAAAAAAGCAACGAAAAACTGCAATCAATTTCTTCCAAAATGGATCATCACCACCGATAAAGCTTTTCATTTCGTGCAATACTTTAATTTTGTGTTTAAAATTGTGTGCTTTTGGTGTCGACAGTTGTGTAATGTTTACGGCTTATTTCGACATCCTTGTCAGTTCATTCAAGATTTAAATAAGAAAAAAGATCCGTGGGTATTTTATAAAACACTCTGCGAAAATGCACAAAAGTCGTCTGGAAAAAATGCTTATAGTAAACTAAGTGTATTGAATACTTGGGCAAGGGATCCGTTAATTCGACGCATCCATTGTCTTGACGATAAACTATCACTAACTTTCATATTTGGTTCAAAATCTTGGTTTGACCATCGTTCGGCCTACGAGGTAAAATGCTCTCGCACTCAACAAGACACAGTTAACATTCATATTATCGATGGAGAAGGACACATACCCATACACCAAGAAAGCCCGAGGGAATTTGAGTACATAGTACTTCAAGAGTTGTGTACTTATGAGGATGATCAGGATGAAGGATGGATAGAAGACGATTGGATTTCCCATGATTACTCCGAAGATGAAACATTCAACATCATCTAAACATTAATACTTTAAATTGTGAGCGCGATACGTTACACTAAGGTCGATGGGCATTAAGACTTGGGTCGGTTGTACTAAGCCTGAATCTGGATAATTTTGAGTTAAGAAAGTGAAGTTTTCCATAGTTAAAAACTCAAAGACGTAAAGCCTCTTTTGGCATCCAATACTTCCATTCAAGATTTGTGTAACAGGTTATTGAACAACGCATGTTATTGAAGTTTTCACAACGAAGATGTAATCATCCTTAAACAAATTATTTATTTTCATTGAACTTTGCCAAATAGTTTGTCATACATACATTAATATAGTTAAAAACACATTTATCTTGCAGATTGAGTACTTTATTAATGTATGGAAAGTGGTTTTACTAACATTGGACGTCTAGTATTTGTTGCTCGCAGTCAGTATCAACCATTACAACGCTTTTACATCCTTTCACAAGCGTTCGTGCATTTTAAACATAAGTTAGAGAGGTACAATAAAGCCTCGCATAAGCCACGATGATAAAATCCCCTTGTATCCCCTACTACCCCTACAATGCACCATACAAAAATATACATAGTTTCAACACCACTTACATTTCTACGTACATTTCATGAGAGTGTAAGAAAGTAAGAGGTTAGACTGTATGGACGAGAGGAGATATTTAAATGAATTGTTAGATGATCGTTTATTCCTTGATTTACAACATTTTTGCACTTCGCTATATTAATAAAATAAAATAGCTGTACCATATTATTGACAGATGTCCCTATGAGTTATCTCGCACCCGTTCATGTTCCATTAACGTTGTAAAACCTTGCAAGAAATAGCGTATGTATTGATAAAGTAACTTTTACTTTAAGCCTTAAACAAAATTTTCCACAAACCGTACCATAAGTATTCTCCTTTATTTATAAAACTTTATGTAATGCTTTTATAAGATACCTAGTTTAAATATTCATATGTCCTTTAGCAAATGTTTCGCCTTTTACGTCCGCTAGATCAAACAAACGAAAGAATTTTTGTTAGGACATGAAATTTCATTTCATCATTACCTTGCCACACCTACTAACTCTTCCAATCCCATTCTATTCCACCACATATAACGCTATCCTATGTTGTACTGTGTTGTAATGTACTTTATACAACATGCTGAATATAATACGTCTGTATAATATGTCTCACACCGTTCTAAATTGTTACAATAACTTAGTAAGGTATAGTATTGTATAGTATGGTATGGTATGGTATGGTATGGTATGGTATGGTATGGTATAGCATGGTATGGTATGGTATGGCATGGTATAGCATGGTATGGTATGGCATGGTATGGCATGGTATGGTATGGTATGGCATGGTATGGCATGGTATGGTATGGTATGGTATGGTATGGTATGGTATGGTATGGTATGGTATGGTATGGTATGGTATGGTATGGTATGGTATGGTATGTTATGGCATGGTATGGCATGGTATGTTATGGTATGGTATGGTATGGTATGTTATGGTATGGTATGGTATGTTATTGTATGGCACGGTATGGTATGGTATATGGTATGGTATGGTATGGCATGGTATGGTATGTTATGGTATGGTACGTTTGGTATGGTATGGTATGGTATGGTACGTTTTGGTATGGTATGGTATGGTATGGTATGGTATGGTATGGTATGGTATGGTATGGTATGGTATGGTATGGTATGGTATGGTATGGTATGGTATGGTATGGTATGGTATGGTATGGTATGGTATGGTATGGTATGGTATGGTATGGTACGTTTGGTATGGTATGGTGTGGTATGGTATGTTATGGTATGGTATGACCATGATCATTATTTTAAATGATAAAAACAATAATACTTACATCCCGTTGGTAAAGTATGTGATTCACCAATTTGACAATCCTTTACTTGACAATTTTCGTTGACTAAAGCGTTATTACAAATCACACTTCCAACTATGTTACACCTAAATTAAATGATGTAACAAATGTAAACAGTCCTGCTGTGTTTTCAGCAAGTGCAACTCTTTATCTATCTGAGCCCAACAGTAGATAATTTAGCCCGTTTTTTACTCTTATAATGCAAATATTTTTGTGTTGAATCACAGAAAAAACAATGAAAGTTATTTTCAGAAAAAACCGAAAAATTATTTTACTGAAAAATTGCATTTGCATTTAAAATTAGGGCTTTCTTTGTCCCTATTTGAACCACGTTTGGTTGCTGACTCTAAACTTGTGTACGTTTACACAGCTTTAACGCCAGGAATATAGAAGAATCGCGTGAAAATATTTGACATCAAACGAAGATGGATGTAAGAGCAAATCCAAGTAATATGTTGATACGATGAACAAAGTTTCACAATTGGCAAAATTTGCAAACACTGAATAAATCTTTTGATTTTTTGATATTTTAATAAAGTACGCAGATTTTCAACAAGCTCAAAAGTAAAATTGAAAACGAGCATCAATCTTAATACTAATACACACTGACCCGTCTTTCACTGTGACGTGATCCATTATTACAGAATTGGCAATCTTAACTTTATCTCCTATAGTCACATGTTTGCCAATAATGGACTTTTTAATCGATACTTTTTCTGATATTTGTGAACCTTCTCCAACCATACTGTCATAGCTCACCTAGTCAAAAATGCAAAGTATGTACGTAGTTACGTATTTCTACTTCATCATTACATTTACAGTGGCTTCCACAAGCTCAAAGTCTATTATTATTCTATCATTAAAAAAAAACAAACAATCATAATAGAGAATAAACAAAATTTACAAAAAATTAAAAAACTGTGGCTAAAGTTCAAGAGAGCATTGTAGTATATCAATATGACTCTTCTTCAAGAATGCTCATAATAACAAATACCTGGGATCTTTTCGCGTTGACTGTTGGATGTACAAAATCCTTTATCTCTGACAGCATTGGTAAAATCTTTGGAATCTGAATTTTCAATTTGAAAAAGTAAAATCACGCTGTTCGTTTTAGTTTGAACATTTTCACTCACCAGTCTGTTAGCCTCCATATAAAGAGGAGTTGTATTAACCCGTAGACATTGCCCATTCTCCATAACAAAACAATGACATCGTATACTATCATCACAAGTGAGATCAGACGTTGATAAAGTTTGAGACAAAGCATGTAATGAATTGCTTTCAATGTAATCATAAATATCTAGAAGAATGGTTGGAAATATTAGTCGTCTTTCTTTTCTCATTTGTTTGCCAAAACGTAACCATTACCGTTTTTTAATCCTTCTTCTTCCAACATCTTTGAATTTTGTTCTTGATTGAGTTTTTTATTTGACCTATATTGCTTTTTAATAACGTACGGAATAAGCTCTCCTTTAATTGAATTGAGTGATCTAAAAAAACGTTAATAGTGAATATTTAAACGTTTACACACTTTGACTGACAACGTTTACACACTCTGACTGACAACGTTTACACACTCTGACTGACAACGTTTACACTCTGACTGACAACGTTTACACACTCTGACTGACAACGTTTACACACTCTGACTGACAACGTTTACACACTCTGACTGACAACGTTTACACTCTGACTGACAACGTTTACACACTGACTGACAACGTTTACACACGTTTCTGACTGACAACGTTTGACAACGTTTACACTCTGACTGACAACGTTTACACGTCTGACTGACACTGACTGACAACTGACTGACAACGTTTGACAACGTTTACACTCTGACTGACAACGTTTACACACTCTGACTGACAACGACTCTGACTGACAACGTCTGACTGACAACGTTTACACTGACAACGTTGACAACGTTTACACTCTGACTGACAACGTTTACACACTCTGACTGACAACGACTGACAACGTTTACACTGACAACGTTTACACACTCTGACTGACAACGTTTACACACACGTTTTTGACAACGTTTACACACTCTGACTGACAACGTTTACACACTTTGACTGACAACGTTTTGACTGACAACGTTTACACTCTGACTGACAACGTTTACACACTCTGACTGACAACGTTTTCTGACAACGTTTACACTCTGACTGACAACGTTTACACACTCTGACTGACAACGTTTACACTTTGACTGACAACGTTTCTTTGACTGACAACGTTTTGACTGACAACGTTTCTGACTGACAACGTTTTCTGACTGACAACACTCTGACTGACAACGTTTACAAACTTTGACAACGCTCTGACTGAAAACGTTTACACACTCTGACAACGTTTACACACTCCGACAACGTTTACAAACTCTGAAGGCGTTAACATACTCTGACACGTTGTTACTTGAAATAAGAAAATCCACAACCCATTTCTTGATAATATACAAATGACCATCAACTAGGTTACTCTTGATTTTCAAGTATGGAAATCTACAATAAATTTATCACAAAAACAAAAACTTTAAACAAAATCATAATAATTACTTGAAGAACTTGATAAAATTTACACAAATAATTTAAAAACTACAACCAATCTAAAACTAAAACATAAAACTTTGTACTCCAAAAATTTTGCTGTCTGCTGAAAGTGAAAACTGTAGAAAAGTTTGCCAGATTTAGGTAAAACTTTTAGAGAGAGAGTACCAATTGAAGATAACATTAATTTGGTACTTAATACAAGGAATAGTACCTTTTAAATAATGATTTGTGTAAGACTAATTTTTCATCCAAATCATCTTCAGCATCAAGTAATAATAATCTGTTGTGTTTTGCATCCAAACCAATAATATCTCTTTGACCTAAAGTTAAACATTATTTTTTGAAGAACAGAATCTACAGCCAACAGGAATACAACAAGAATGTATACATAAACATGTACGTACATAAAATATAGTCAAAATAAAAAGTTGAACATTGATTAATTTCACAACAAAAAAACTTTGTGTCGTACTCAACATGTCTTTTTTTCTTTTGATTTTTTGATTTTCTCCATTTTCATTGTCTTTCATTTCATTGCAAGCAAGCAAAACTGTCAGGGTTGCATCATAAGTTCTATGAATGTCAGCCATTTGATGAAGTTTTACTTCAGCAATGAGATCACAGCTTACAACAAGTACATCTTTCTACATTTTAAATAAATCCAGCATATTTTATGTAAAATTTAAGAAAGCAATTTAATGAAAGACAGTCAACAACTATCACAAATAACAACATTAATACATTCTTTGTGACAGTGTCTAATGGGGAGATTTATCAAAAGAGAAATGTTTTAATGTCACACAAAAACTTTCAATCTTTACGTAACATCTAATCTTAACTTTACTTTCCGTCGTGCTGACAAGAAATCAATTATTTTATATCCTTTGAAAAACATTAAAAAGTGATTGTATAAAACATGCTTTTGCATGCTATCTGAAAGCAAGTTCTTTTTAAAATAAATTGATTGGTTTGGCTCATCTTTTGAGCCATCTTTGTACAATGAAATTAACAAGCAAGAACTGCAAACTCTCATAAAGTATTGAACATTTATAACAAACATACACATGCAATAAAAAAATTTAAAATACCGGTTCTTATGTTGTCAGAATTGCTTGCTACTTAAAAAATTAAACAGCAGACACAATTCAATTTAGTTCACAAGGATTGAAAATTCATGAATGAATTTCCCTAATTAGCATCGGTGATAGGTTTCGTGTTCAGTTTATGTACCTGCATTGGCTAGTTATGTATCTATTGTATTTTAAGTTAATTCTGCTCAGCAAAAACCTTCAATGGATAAAAACATTTTACCTTAATCTTTTCTTTAATATATCTTAATGAATCTGCTGTTCCCATTACAACATCATCAGGAATGGGAATTATATCAATTTGAAGTTTGCTTTTAAAGTATCCCTTGATTGTATTGCTAATCAATAATTCTTCAGACTCAAGAACAACGACTATTACATCTATATGGGGAAATTTAAGAGGAAATAATGAGAATAATATAAAAAAAATGCCAGAAATAAATTTTACCTTGAAATCCTGAAGTGAATAGAAGGTTTAATGGATACCATATAAGAGGAAGATTTCCAACAGGAAGAATAGACTTCGGAAAATTTTCTGTTAATGGATACATCCGTGAACCATGGCCAGCTGCCATGACAATAGCTTGAAATTCACTCATTTTTTAAATGAGAAGATTTATACATGAATCATTGTAAATATAACAAAAAAACTTTCTTAAAAGTAAACACTACAAAAACACGTTACTTACTACTGCGAGATACTTCATGTAATACAGATAGAAGAAGATGAAATCTTATTATGTGGATTTTATATAAAACAGGCTGAAGGAAAAAATACCAATTGGCAATCACAATGATTCAACGGATGTTTCTAAAGCAAACTCATTGAACAATTTAATTCAATTACTCTATTACAATTTTATAATGCAGTTATAATCTGTCGTCTGTTCACAGACATTACTCTGTTGATACACATTCAGAAATGTTCATTAGAGCTCAAACCAGAACACAGATGTTGTTTGTGCAGAATATTGATACCTATTTCCTAAAAATTTATGTCGTTTGAAAGCCCTTTCAGGGTCGCCAGTTGACGCTGCTATCAATAATTTGCACTGAATAGTTCAAAAGTAGGTACGCTAAGCGTAATGCAACTGTCCTCGTTTAAGACTAGTGTATACAAGGGCTCTGTTTGTATACACATTTGTAAAAAACTTTTGACTTATACTTGGCTTTGTGATTGTGCAACATTTGTAATCCTCGAATTAGAGAGTTTAAGCATCATTTTTCATACAAAACCGAAATATCTCCTCTCTTGTGGTGCCTAGCCATTTTGTTATACGTAAAATACAGCGCATATCAAATAATTATATGACTGGTACGATTATTGAAGGAAAGCAAAGGTCAGAAAAGAAGATCAAATTTTTTATAACTTAACTTGACTGTGTTTTTCACAGCCAGTTTGTGTTTTTAAGAGGTCTTGCATACAATATTTGTCTAGTGATGATCTTGTTTCACAGAACAAAGAGATCACAGCTGCAACAATCTATCTGCAATAGATTCTGCTAATGTTAAAGACATTCTCAACATAATGACAAAACCAAGAAACACATAAACGAATGCTTTAAAGATCGACAATTTTGTGCGCTGATTGTTTAGTAATGAATGAAATGATTAAAAAAACAAGTATCTTAAAAGCATTTATAAATCTTTACAGCAAAAACCAATTTAAGCAGAAATTGCAATCGATTTCGAAATACTTTCTCGTTAAGACTTTGTTGGAATTTGGTAATTAATATCTTGCAAACTTCTGAATGTAACTGCTGGTGTTGTTGTATAGAGTAATTTGACACGATACAAAAATAGATCATCAACATTATCACAGAAAGTTGTATTACAAACTTTGCACCATGTTGTGACTTTTCCTCCAAGAATCGTATCATGAGTTTTGATGATCGAAGGTTAACTTAATTTGCGATTAAACTCATTAAGATTGAGTGCTCAGTTATAGTATATATAATTCATCTATTCCATAAGGTATATAAATAAGTGACTTCAATGTATTTACTAGCTCAATCATTGCTCTCAGCCTTCCAATGTTTTCTGTAAGACATTACAATAGAAAATCTAAATTATCATTCAAAAAATTAAATAATGAGAACTTACAGGAGTGCAAAAAGATTTGCTCAGGTATTTAAATTTTTAAAAAATCTTTTTCCCCAGCCTTTTATGTTGTCAAAAAACATTTAAAAATTTAGTTTGATTTATGTCATTTTGTTATGACTATATTAGAGAGAATGTGAATTGTTCAACTAACAATTCAGTCACTTCATGCCGCAATAAAACGGAAATAAATATTTGGCAATGACCTTAGAACGATAGGAAAATTTTCTAATATTACAACAAAATATTGAAAAAATTACAAGTATTAACTAGAGGCAAAAACACTATGGGGGCTTTTCACTTAAAATCTGTCCCACATACAGTATGTATGGTAAAAAAATATAATCCTTTTCAAATACATTAACATCTGATTCACTTTTCATCAATTAAACATAAGAAGAACGCGTCAATATACAATTTTATAACTGTAAGAGTAACATTGATAGCATTTTATTAATTTCCAAGAAATCAAAAACATCACCTCTTTTATAGCTACCAAATACTTCGACGAACTTATCATCTTTCGTTTATACAGAGGTAAGAAATCGATGCAAATTATGCTTTTCGTTACATTTTATCGCGTGAAGTAAATACCCTCAGGCACCGCGGAAATTCAAAATGTGATAGCTGTCTCGGTCGAGGTGTCAAGTTGTCTTTCATTTTAAGCATCTTACGTCTGGCTTTATTAGATTATGATTATAGAATTAGATGATTTAACGAAGGAATTTCTACCCAGGATATCTAACCATGTCAACCTTCATCTTGTCGCTTACTGAATTAATATAATAAACATTATTGAAAACGTTTTCAGCTTAATTTCTTGTATTCTTTATGGTGAAAAAAGGAACACGTAATCCACATAAAAAATTTCCCCCCTTTCCATTGCAACAACCAGAACGAAAAGTCAATTCAACCAGAAAAACTTTTTTAATTGGGTACAGTTTGTCATTCAAATTACTGTGTAATGTCTAAATTTTTTGTGATAAAAGCTCTATCATTTTATCTGTTATCAAATATTTCCTCTTTTCTCGTCGTGATACACTCAGCGGGCTTTGTCTGCACTTTGACCGGGAAAATAACACAAAACAATAAGTCCAGTATGAAATGTACTAAAAACAGCTATTTGCTATGAAATGTAAAGGACATTTGCGGCTGACCCGAAACAATTGTTTTTTCCTTTAAATATTTTTCTATTTTGATATTTTTGACAATTACAAAAGTGTTTTGTAAACTTTCTATAGCAAGCTACCGCGTTTCCTTCAGGGGGAAGAATCCTCAAATCTTACGTGTGGTCTAGAATCGTGCATTTTCTAAATACCATGATCATTTTGTGTTGTAATTTGTGACTGGTCGTAACAAATACAAATTGACACGAAAATCACTTTGAAAGTCGAATTAAATTTACGATACCCATTTTCATGATAAAAATTTAAGGGTTTAAAATAAAAACACCAAAAAAGGTGAAAAAGGGTGAAAAAGATTAACATATTGCATTTAAATTATCAAATCTAAAAAACAGTTTTTGATAATTTTAAGATCACGTCCACTGTTGTCAGATATGTCCAAGACAATATTGAACTCTGGAAAATTGTTTTTTTATGGATTATTTCATTCAGTTACTTTATTGCATTTTTTACTTTATTTTATTGTAAAAAAATATCATCACTATTCTGATGTTTTTCATCAAAGTACGGAAGCTGTCGTCGCGTTTTAAACAAATTACCAACTGTGAGATGCGCATGTGCGATGTATGTACTGCCAATCATTTTCATGAACACAATCTTGCTCCTCAAAAAGCACACGCGCACACTTTGCGCCTCAAACGACGACACTGACTTTGCAGTGACAACATCACGACAATGATGCAATTGTATCAAATATTATTTTCGACAATGTTGCCTATTTTGGCAACAGCATTACCATTACAAACAATGACCAGCGACAATGTCGCTATGAAGAAAGCAAACATAATGAAAGAACTCGACGCTGTGGTAAGTGTGCGTGTAATTTACTCTAAACAGATTAAATATCACGCATTTACTATTTCATTGAGTAATATAATCAAACTTGAACTATTTTCGGTATACCTAATCATTTGCAGTTTAAGGAAACTTTAAAACATCAATGTAGAAATAACCTCAATTTTTATTTTTAAATCAAAATTTTTGGACCGTATAACTGTAGTCAAGGTAATAGTCAAGGCATTATTTTTTTGGCGCGCAAACATGATATCAAATTTTAAATCTTGTAAGGAAGAAGTTGTTATTACAAGCTATATATGCACGAGAAAAAACTTGGTAAGATTTTCAATCAAGGCTTGGCAAGGTCACCAAAATTGATGTTTGAGGATTTTATCTTGCAGGATTTGAAGGCATGACTCTAATTTTAAGAACCTTCTAATAAGAAAGTTGATGGCCAATTTTGTAGCATGCAATGAACTTGTTAAGTAATTAATCAATTTTTACAAAATTCTATTTCTTAAAATTTATTTCTCCAACTTAAAAATCTCAAAAAAATCTCAACTTCTTTAATAAAACCTCTTTCGAGACATAATCCAAAAGTTGTCAACGCTCACCCTATAGCCGTTCAATGGTTACCTAACACCACTTAATCACTGACACCTGTTTCCATTAAAGTTGTGAGAAAGAATTATTTATTCAACTGACATTTTTTTACGAATTGAATAGCTCATCTAAAAATAAGAATTGGATTAACAGTATGACTCCCACAACATTCTACGAATTGGTCTGTTTCTCTTATTAACCTCTTGTCATACATAATAAATCTTACTTTCATATCGAAGCCTATCAAGTTCTCTTAAAGGATGCCTTTTATCTTTAAGCAATACCTTGTACGATTTGGACATTTAAACGGAGACAAAATGAGTGAAATAAGAAAAAATCGACGTTCTCATTCATCGCCACCTACACGACGAATTTCAACTGAAATAGGAGAGAACAGCTTACATCCATTTACTAAAGAAGAAATAAAAAATGCATTGAAAAGTCTTCAAAATTCACTAAATCTAGAAATATCAGGAGAGCTTAATGAAGAAACATTGAAAGCGATAAAAAGTCCACGCTGTGGGGTACCAGATATAACGAAACATTCTCAAAATTCATTAGGAATGACGATAGTATCAAGAATGAAACGATATTCCATTTCTCGTAGACGGTGGACGAAGAAATACGTAACATGGAAAATTACTAGATATCGCCATAATATAGCAATACAAACACAAATTATGACTTTTGAAAAAGCTTTTCACCAATGGGAAGCTGTATCACCCCTTATCTTCAAGAGATCGACAAGCAACTATGCTGATATTCTCATTCAGTTTGCTCCAAGTATGTGTAGAACTCTTTTATGAAGATTTCTTGCACTTTTTACACATAATTGAGAATGATAAACGTCAAGAAATGGCGTAGGTTGAGTATAGAGAATTAGGAGGGACGATTACATGGTTTGAGTTGTCCCTGCAAGCTGAGGCGAGATAATTCTAGTAAAAACAACATGATTACATGGGAAACGAGTAAACTCGCTTTCCTAAGACATCTAGCAACGGTAGACTTACTGGACACGGCAATTTGGGATAAAAATTGCCGCTTGTCCTCAGGTAGTCAATTCTTTTTCTGGTTGCATGAGTATGAGCACTTGATCACATGAGTGTGAACACAAGTGGAAAATAGCAAAAACCTCCCGTTCATCCTAAAACAACTCGGTCTATGTATGTAATCAAGGTTTTCTTTCATTTCAAAACAGGGCGTAAGAATAGATATATAACTTATAATGCATGAAAAGTTTATTTTTTTCTGTTATTTACTAGCTTATCATGGCGATGGATTCAATTTTGATGGTCAAGGTGGAGTTCTTGCACATACATTTTTACCTGGAATTAAACGTATAAATGGCGACATTCACATGGATAATGCAGAAAAATGGAATGTTGACTATGATATATTTGTTGTTGCCCTTCACGAGATAGGTCATAGCATTGGTCTTTATCATTCTAAGTACTATAACTCGGTCATGTACGCTCAGTATAATAAAGCAAGCAAATTACTTAAATTGGATGATCGCATGGGTGTTGAGGCATTATACGGTTAGTTTGTCATCTTTTTGACTTTTTGTTGTTTATGCTATTTCCCTGTAGCGATGATCAGGCTTGCGTCACTTGACTTAACAACGTCAAAAATGAAAAATATTGCTCATGAATCTTGTCTTGTCTTTTTTTAATATCACTTGAATTTTTGTATCAGCACTTTTATACTGTACGCTCAAGTTTTCAACGTCCAGAATATAAGTTTTTAATGATTGGCAGCGCTGTTAATGAGAAAGGGATGAAGAGGGATAGCATGTGATTACAGGGAGTAAAAGCCTTGATTCTCTTCGCAACTAAAAAGTTTGCTTATAATTGTTTTTCAGGCAGATGTGCCACGGTTGTAGACAGCGCTTTATACATTTGGGCTGAATTGTACCTGTTCAGAAAAGATATGGTTTGGAAAGTGGATGAATTTAGTATGGATAACTATGTAAGTCAAGGCTATCCGAAGAAAATTAAGGAGGAATTCAATGGACTAGTACCTGATAATCTTGACTCTACAGTGAAATGGTCCGATTATTATTTATATTTTCTTAAAGGTATTTATAATTTTTTATTTATTATCATGCAAGTATGATAATCATCGATTTGTGTTCAAAGATTGGCATCATTTACACTTTTTAAACTAATAAAAAAATTCATTTTTTAAGGATCACAATCCTGGGGTTATAGCCGTTGGGACAAAAAAATTGGCTACTATGATACTGTGTCAAACCATTGGCCTGGAATCCCCAATAATCCGGATGCAAGCGTGTGCTTAATGATTTATCGAGGTGAATGGGGAATATCATGGTTTTTCAAAGACGATCTATGTTATAAGATGTTAGATGAATATCTTACTGTTGAGCCAGGCTATCCAAAGAAAATAAGTGAAGTCTGGCGTGGTCTTCCAAACAACATTGATGGTGGATATTATTCATTGGTCTTTAATCAAACGTATTTCTTTAAAGGAACCGAATACTGGGTAATGGACAACTCGAAATACGCAAAGGAGCCATTCGTAGTTATTCCAGGAGGACAAAGTAATTGGCATTGGAGAGGTGTTTGTTCAGAAAAATACTAAAACAATTACTGCAAGCACAAAAAAGTCCAAAGTATTATACCACAAAATCCCACCAATAACGAGACAGCTTCATTAAAATTATAGAAACATTTCAATACGAGCTTCAAAAATGAATCATTTGAACTAGATGAAATCTTGAATAAAGTTTACAATGTTGCTCGATATCGTTGTTTCAGTGCTTTTATACACAGATTCTCAATGCAGTACACACTGACATAATCTTAAAACATTCTATTACGTTAGTTCACTTAATTGCAAATGAATTATTGTTCAATAAACGATTTTATAAAAGTGTGTGAAATCTTTTCTGGATAAAGCTTGCAATACATGCTTATCATATTGTGTTTAAAGGCCTGGAAACAGCAATATTTTGTATGCATTGAAGAAAAGGTTTTTCTTACGCTCAAAGCCGGAAGACATCCAAAAAAATACTGACCAAGTAAACATCATTCTCCTACGTGGAATGAACACTTTCAGTACAGTATAAGTGTACTTCAGGTTCTGATACGAATCTTTCAGGGGAATTTTCACAGCAAGAAAACTTGTACATCACGTGCCGAGAGTGAAAGCATGAGGTGAAAGTGAAGAAATCCATTTTTGTGAATGAAATTCAGCAAGCTTAATATTGTTGGCGTATTTTTCTTACTTCCTAAAGAATTGTTAATATGACTATATCCCCAAATTCATGCTTTTATTTGTAATTATACAGAAATATACCCTTGAGTACAAACAAGATCTCTAAAATTTTAGAATCAACTTGCTCGTAAGAATAACCAAACGACGACATTTCACATGACACAACAAAGAGACAAAGACTTTAGGTTTTATCTAAACTAAAAATATAACTATTGTTTTGATGCAGTTAATTGAAGAGGGGTTTAATGGCTAATTTCACAAACGGTGCGTACAACAACTTCAGTCACTTTGTAGGGGTCTGCATTAGCTGCTGGTCTGCGGTCTTCCAAGTAACCTTTCCCGTCCTCAGCGCACTGTCTGGGGATTCTGACACTTGCTCCACGATGCGCAACTCCATGAGTGAAAGTATTGATATCTGCTGTTTCATGACGGCCAGTTAAACGACGTAAGTTATCTTTTCCTCCTTTTGGATCATAAGCTTTAATATGAAGATCATGAACTTTTGATAATTTTTCAATTGCTTCATAAATATGAGTGAGACCACCATCTTCGCGCATTGCGAGGGTACTAAATGATAAAACGTTGAATCTTGAAGGATCACTGAACACAAAATTTCACAGCACCAATATGTAAAACTTACCTGAAGTTTGTGTGAGCTCCAGCGCCATTCCAATCTCCATTTATTGGTTTAGGATCTAATGTAATAACAACTCCAAAATCTTCAGCAACACGATGCAAGATAAATCGAGCCATCCACAAATGATCACCCATCTCAATTCCCTCGCAAGGACCAACTTGAAATTCCCACTGGAAAAGTGAAAATCATTCTTTTGGCAATGACCTACATTTATTACTACACATATCCAAAAGCAATTAAAAAATGTATCCAAATTATTGCTAATCACAAACCTGAGAAGGCATTACTTCTGCATTGGTACCTGCAATCTTAATACCAGCATAGAGACAAGCACGATAATGAGCTTCAACTATATCACGTCCATATACATTTCCTGTACCAACAGAGCAGTAATATTTTCCCTGTGGTTCAGGATAACCACCCTTGGGCCAACCATATGGATGTCCATCTGTATCGAAAAGTGTATACTCTTGCTCGATACCAAACCACGGATGCTCTTCCTAAAACAAGTAAAAATCATCAAAATACACCAAAATAAATAAAACTCAATTTATTTTATTCAGAAATCACATGTCAAAGTAACTAGTATCGGTATATATAATACAAGCTGCAACTACTTTATAT
Source organism: Xenia sp. Carnegie-2017 (assembly GCF_021976095.1). Taxonomy (NCBI): domain Eukaryota; kingdom Metazoa; phylum Cnidaria; class Anthozoa; order Malacalcyonacea; family Xeniidae; genus Xenia; species Xenia sp. Carnegie-2017. The sequence continues at coordinate 2,640,657 of NW_025813402.1, forward strand.
GTATTAAATTCTCACTTTAGCTTTTTCCATGACAGCTTTGCATGACTTTCTGAGGTTTGTTGCAGTTGGTTTATGATCATAATGATATGTTTCACACAACAATAACTTGTTAGGTCCACGTCGAAATGGATCTTGAAACAAAGCAACAGGGTGAAGGTAAACATCACTGTTTGCACCAGTTGCTTGACCAGTGCTAGAGGTAAAATAAATTTTATGATTGATTGAATTTTAGGATTATGGAAAAGCATAAATGGACAAATGTGATAACACATCAAGTAAAATAAAACAAACTTGAGACACTGCGGAGATGTAACAATGTTAATTGGTGTATATTCATATATTCAGTTGTGCCCTTCTGATTTCTTTTGTAATTAAATTCACTTTCAAAAGAAATCAGTAGGCCACACCTGAATATATGAATATGCACCCCCAATTAACCTTCTAGTTAGGCCTCTGGAAACTGCCAGGATTTGACATTACAGTCAGTAAGTAGTTGCTAGTTCTAATATTTCACTAATAACTTTAACTTTGCATTAAATTGTTGGTAATATTGCTAAAGTCATCTTTGGCTACAAATATTTCATGAAACTACAGTTGATATTAATTAAATTTAGGCAAATCACCATTAGCAACAAAAACGTGTCATTAAAATTATATATTAAAAAGCTGTTCCATGGTTTTGAAATGCTATAGGTGAAGCATTTTCATATTTTGAAATGATGGATAAAGATGGTTACACAACAATGTTTTCTTTGAACACAGGTCACAAGACGTCATACATTGAACAATCCATGTTTTAACTGACATGAAATTACAAACATATGGCATTGTTTAAGCATTAAGTGTAAACAACATTTTATTGTAAAATATCTTGGCAAATACTACATTCAATCAACCGTGAAAATGTTTGTACCAGGAATTCCATAAAAATGAAAGTAGACTCTAAAGGCAAGCTTTCTTATTACCCTGACCTCCATAACAAAAAAAAATGAAAATAAATACTACATGTCTAATTAAAAAAAATCATTATTTGAAACTTGAGCTGGGGATGAACTTTCAAGTCGGTAAACACATCAACCTTGATTGACACAAATAAAATTTAAAACATTCAAAACATTTGTGAAATAAAAAAGCCAATATTACAATATTAAAATTTTTGGATATTTCATCAGCCACAGGCAGCAATAACACGTGAATACTGCATGTTTCATTAAACTAAAGCTTGTAAATATCAAAACATGTAATGATATATGATACACAATAATTTCAACGAAAACCTCATATTATATATAATATATGATAAGCCCAAAGAGCTCAATGCCTGATTATTACCAATGTCTTTATCTTAAGATAGAATATCATTGGAAAATTGTCTTTCAAACCTTGAACCGTCGAAGTTCCAAATCGGACAATCGCTTGGTGCTTGCGGTTCAAAGTCCATAGTTTTGGTTTTACATCTCATATTTTGTCCAGTTCCATCGATCCATACATACATAACTTGAACTAATCCTTTTTGATCAAGTTCAAGGTAACTTCCAACATTAGACTTTACTGTAGTAGAACTCATGCTTCTTAGGTTTTTCTTTAAGAGAGTAAATGCATAATTCGTAGTTACATAAGGCGCATAAATATCATAATCTTAAATTACAACAGACGATGCAAATACAGTAATTCCGAAGAAAGAAAATACTGTTCAGTTCACGTCCGTTTAAAATAAAAATAAAAACAGGTAATTTATTATTCAATACTACATTTTCAAAGAATGGACAACTTAATGTTGTCTAGCTATCTTGGAGACACTATAATCTATTTTTCACGCAGAAAATCACGAGAAAATCAAGAGGATGTTTGAATAAAATAAAAAAAATAGCACGCACATTGAAGTGGAGTTTGGACCTTAGTCGCGAAGTAGAAATATATAATTCTCAAAAAAATGTTAGCATATTTGTACAAGAAATCTGTAAAAAAAAGTACTTACTGTTACTAGAAAACAATTCAAGACGAGGAAAGAGAAGCTGTACAATCGAACGAAAGTAAAACCAGTTTATGGAAATAACTGTAGACTTTGTACTTCACACAATTTATGACACGTCGTCTTACTTTACGTCATTAGCACGTGTCATTGGTCGAGAATGCAGGAAAAGCGGGAAATTACATGCATGGCTTAATTGCTTAATTGACTTTCAGAAAGTACAATATGGAAGGTCAGCCAATTTTATTTTTGAGGAAATTATGTAAATAAAACCAAAAATAAAATGTTAATACGTTCAAGGTCGACTTAAAATACAAAATTCCTCGTTTAGGTCAAGAAGTGAACTCTAAGTTTTGTATCAGCAAACTGTTGAATAATGATAAATAGACATACGGAAGTTGCTATGGAGGAGGGCAGAGGGAGTTGTCTTACTTGCCGAAATCTTTCAAGAGCTGTTCGATGTGGTAATTTATACAATAAACATCCATGCCTGTAACGGGAAGAAGGGAAGGGAAGGAAAAGCAACTACCATGGCCTAAAAATTGGCGTTCAAAATTATTTCATATTCACGCTAACGTTGTAGAGTCCAACCTCGCGTGATTGCGTTCGCATGTTTAGTGCACGTGTATATTTCCTTCTGGCACGTGCACTACCTTGTGGAATGTGAACTTTAAAGTGCTACTGAAGTGAAATTTTCATATTTCGTTTTTCGATACAAACGTTTTCTCTGTATTTTACTGATCATTTTGAGCTATCGCCCACTGAATTTAATCGATGGGAACGCATCGAACTTTGTGTTCAAACATGGCATATTTGCTTGTTTTGATGCGAATTTTACTTTGAGTGCGTGACGTCATATAAAGGACGGAAGTTCAATTTTAAAGCTCTTAGTATATAAAAATTACATACGAACAAGCATATTTCCAACTGGAATTTTACATATTTTATAACTTCTCTTCGCAAAAATTGCGTATATTTAGTGACTAATGAGCAACACGCACAGGTAAGCAACATTTACAATCGATTAGAGTTTTATAAACTTCTTGAATTAACTTATATTTCTCAATAAGCTGGGTGCCGCATCCTTGACGAAGTCTGCGGTTTTAACACACACGCAATGTTATCAGAAACTAACTGTAACGCGCTTATTTCCAATCATCCAATGTATACTACTTTTATAAACTTCTGGATTAGACTTATCATTCTTATCATATGGGTGTCGCATCCTTGACGTAGTCTGTGGTTTTAAAACCCATGCAATATTATCACAACGCACATAATATAAGGAGAATAATTTTTTATTAAGTTAGTTAGTTAAAATCTGTTCTCAAAGATGTTAAAAAACTATCTTCAGAAGCACAAACTAGTTGTCTCGAAGGTTTTCATTCAACATTAAATGGTTGGCATCCAAAGATGACCCACTTTTCTTGGCTTGGTACATTGGTACTCTTGACTTACACATCTAACCACTTGTCATTTTTCCAGACTATGTTAATGAAATCAAAAATATCATGGTTCTTAGTTGTGAGGAATCCATGGACAACATATTTAAGAAGTATAAGGAAAAGTCCCAGAAGCCTTAAACAAAACTTCTCGGATCGAATTTCCAAAACTGAGGCAATCCAACGGCATTTGGATAGGAAACAACTATCTTCAACACCATTGTTTCCCACATGTAAGTTGTTCATGCTACCATGTATAATAGGTATGGCCAGTGCATTCTAAAAGTAAACAAATTAAATTGTTATTTATAGATCAACAGCAAGATGTACTGCAAGCAAAAGGTTTAGACAAAGAAAAACAAGCTGCTTCAACAGGTCCTTCAGATCCAAAAAAAATGCGCTTATGCAAAAATTGTGGACAGCCAATGAAAGGACATCCAAAAGGTCATTGTCCACAAGAATTACTTGACAAATATTCTTAGCAGGACAAATATTCTTAGCAGGCCAACTTTAAAGTTAGTTATAAAATAATATACTATGCTACAAAAAATATTCTTATTTGATTAATTATTTTGACTTCACACAACAAAATTGTGAAGCATCACAGCACAATAATGAACCACATAAAGGTAAAAAGTAGAGATACATGGCAAGATATTAATCATTCGTTACAAAACAAAATTAGAAATCAAAAATGTACTAACTCATTTTCATGTATTCTTGGTCATACGCTTGTATGACCTTCCATCTTGGTCTCTTCGAAGTGAGCCAACATTCTTCCAACATTCTTCAAGACTGTAGCATGTGTCATAATCGTGTACTCTTCGTGAAGAGTAACACAGCTAATTTTTTCAATGCTAACATCGAATACCAGTTTATGTAAAGTAGGCCCAACCTATTGACAACAACGGTATTCAATGGCATCTGTCAGCAGTTGAGTACGACACAAGCTACATGCACACCTATAAAAAAGTGGTTTGTTATCATATTTATGCACCACGACATAAGGACAAAATAACATGTTTAATTCATGGTTTAATTTCTTCTAGAGTTCTAGTAACATTTATCAACTTACCACTTATCTAACTGAAAGTTTCCTTCGAACCTCGCTTCCAATGTTCGAGGTTCTAAGCCATCTGCGTCTTCTTCGACCGACACAAAATTCTCTCCGACTGCGTTCGCAAGAGGTTCATTTTCGTAAGGATTTACAACTGAATTAGCCACAATTGTATCCTCATCGCCGGAATTTGAAAGTAAATTTTCATTTGCCATATCTGAGTTTTCAGTATCCGAACTGCGTTCGCTTTCACTGCTTGAAGAACTCATATTTTATTGTGTATATGTGTTAAAAATCTAACAAAATACTAGTAAATCAATGTTCCTACTTCGACTTCCGTCCTTTTTATTACGTCACATCCGTATAATATTTCAGTGGTAAAAATTCGCACGCGTAACCCAACTTTGAGCAAAAATTTATTGATGATCCCGTGCTTCAATATGCATAAAAATTATACCAAAGTGATCAGGAAAGATAGAACTATTTGATTATAGAAAAAAATCGATACCCAAAATTTCACTTCAGTAGCACTTTAAATATTTTATTACTATTCAACATTGATGCTATCAAGAACTTACTAATTAACGATATTCATTTCTATGATCTATTGTATAAATTCACGTGTCCAATAAAATGTGTACGTGCAATTAAACAATGTTTTGAAAAATAGATAAAATAATGACGAGGATTATCAAACGACAAAAAATGACAAAATTAAGAAGTGGTTTTATCAATTTTTACGAAATCATTGACGATTTTACCAATATTTAGGAGACCAGTTTGCAGAGGAAAGGTCACGAAACAAAAACATTTAAGTGATATATTTTTAAACCAATATAACTTAGTCCTGATGACATGGAGCATTTTCAACCTCAGGCAGAACTGAGCCTTGCTAAATGAGTTGAAATTTCAGACCAGTCTTAGTTCGAATCATTTGCTATATCAAACGTGCAATTACATAGCAAATTTTCAACCCCTCTGTCTGAAGCCTGAAATTTCAACCCTGTTTCATTTGAGCATGTGTAGTCTGATGGTTGTTGGCTACGCACGAGTTTTATGTTTCGCGTGTTTATTAAATTAGATTCACGTTTATTTCTATCCTCGGCATAAGACAATGCAAGCAAAATAAATTTCAACTCACTTAACGGGTTTCGCACAATCTGCGCGAAGTGCTGGTTCACTGCTCTCGAAACTTCACTCTAACGATGGGACTGTATTTTGACAATTGTATTTAACACTTGATAGGATATTTACAGTGGTTTGTGCACGATTTATGATACGGAGTTCCAAACGTTGGTTCTTTGCGACACAAATATGTTATTGAAACGTTGAGATAACGGCCAACCGTCAATCTTTAAACTTGAAACTTATTCAAACGCTATCGCCTCCTGCGATACGACTTCCAACTTATCACTTTTGTACGTATAACAACGTCTGTTTTTCCGAATGCCGAACCAACGCTTGCAAGCTCTTATTTATATTATAATTATTAGGATATGATTTTTGGGCGTTTGCATGACTTGCAACACGCCATTCCGTTTATAGAGTACCGTCATTACCTACATCCTACCGCAATGCCACATTGGGTAGAAAAAGTGTTCCTAAGTATTTTGAATTTACGTACAGGATTTCCACTGAAACCACAGTTTAGTAACTATATACGTATTTGTCTAGTAATATATGACTTAACATTTTACAGTTTATATCATACGGTATATTCACACTCTACACAACATAACATGACAATTTACAACAACGGGGCCACGCACAGTTCAGCCCGGGGTTGAACCTATGTTCACGACTTAGAAAGTGAAGTAAATTAGTAAGGTCCACACTCCCCCCCCCCGGCCAGTTAACCCATGGTTAGACATTGTCTTTTGTGCTTGGTTAATATCATTAAATAACGCAAAGAAAAATGCTTGCGAAACTCAGGTATTTATGGAGAAGATTTTTGTATTGTAATCATTAGCATATCATAAAGTGAAAATATCACAACATCAAAACATGGTGATAAATTAAAGAAAAATCTTACAAAGAAGTCATATTTCAGGTGATGATGTCTTGCAATCAAAGGAAAAATACGTTTTCTCAGATACACTTTGGGCACATAGTAAGCGATGTACAGAAGGCTTCCTTTGTCTTCCTATAAATAAGTGTTGTATATTTACTGTCAAGCTACGACAATATAGATGACGATGAAAAAATCGTTCACAAATAAAATCTATTTTGCTGGTGATCGAGACAAGTTATATGAATAATCATATTATATTATTGATAATTGTCCAATTCACTGGTTAGGAGTTTATAATGTCGATTTAAGTATGTATGTGTAAGTATTTAAAAAGTGCGACTGCAGCAGAGGGGCGTGGGGGTAAAGTCATACAAAAATCATCAAGGATTGACTTTATAATAACTTGCCATTATTTCACAAGAAGAAATAATAAATTACGTACTTCTGTCAACAATTAATGAGCGTACTTCTGTCAACAATTAATGAGCGTACTTCTGTCAACAATTAATGAGCTGCTTGGAAGGATCATAATCCTTCCGGCTAAAACAATGAATGTTAAAACTCCAGCAAACGCCAAGACAGAATAAAAGCTTTAAATCTTAAAATAAACATAGTTCTGTTGTCTTTTATTGTTTATGTCAATTGTCTTACCAGCGTGTAATGTGTAAGGACATTCGAAAGACGATGCTAGATATTAGAAAAGAAAATATATTCTATTTTAATGTTTCTATTGTCACGGACATTGGTTTAGTTGTGGTCATATTCCCTCCACCCCGCAAAAGCAATTTGCGCTCTCCGCGCGTTATTTATAAGACATAGGAAAAAAACTTTAAGAACAACTTTCATAGGAAATTTTCACGGATCCAAAGTATTATTAAAATATTAGAAAAAAAACATTTGAGTATTTGGATCCGTGTAATAAAAAAGATTTAATTTTGTCTATTTTACATTTATGATGCTAATGATGTATTTAATTATTAATGTTACTATTCATTGTAGTACATTTCTTATCTTTATAATAATACGCCCCAAATTGTTTTTGATTATTCAAAAAACCAGCATTTTTTTCTAAAGTTTAACGATATTCCATCTATACGACATGCGATCTTATTAAAAAATCCCGGCACAAATACAACGACAGTGAAAAATGAAAACCTAACTAGGATTAAAAATTTTTACTGAAGCATAAGATCATGTGGTATTGTCAGTGAAATAAGATAAACACAGCATTCGTTTTTGTATGTTCTTTAGTCTTTCAAGAAACAAAAACAGATTTTGCATCAACTCATATCACACGCAAAACAAAACCAACAAAAGGAGTGTTTTTTTATCATATAATCAGTTGCAAATAGTACAGTGCAGGGCAGGCTCCACGAAGACTGAATAGCACTGATAGCAAATTTTTTCGAGCTTTTAAAAAAACCCTTAAAAGAAAAATATAATACTTGAAATGAGCATTCACGAAAAGAAAATATTGCTTCTAAGATTACAAAATCTTATCATCCAATGGTTACAAAAATATTACCATCCAATGGTTACATTTCGTGCAAAAGGTCCCAGAAATTCAACAGGTATATTATCCTAAACTATATATAAACTTTGACTTCAAGACTTAATTGAAAAATTTCGCTTATTTCATAGATTACTCGTGGCTGTTGTTTGAAACTATACAATCATCATGGAAAACTTTATGAAGTTGTCATTGCTTATTATCACTGCATTGATTACAATATCAAAATGTTCTACATTTAAAGCGCCAGTGAAAATAGCTGCATTTAATGTACAAGTGTTAGGCCAGACCAAAATATCCAAGACAAATGTTGTGAAAATTCTTGTTAAGGTTTGTCAAAGAAAAGTTGCTTATTATAGTGGAATTTAGACTCTACACATTTATGTCTAATGTATTCTCTTCGTTTAAATTACCAAATTCATGTTCTCTTTAAGTATCTTCTTTTTGCCTCCTCTTTTACACAGTAGCTTTAAACTCAGATATCCTTCTACTTTAATTCTGGTTATCTTTACTCTGTACATGAATAAACCATCTGAACCTGGCCTCCCTGACCATGTCTTTTTCTCTAAATTATTTTTAATGTGATATAGCTACTAAATGTAATTCTTTATTGGAAACTATTTCATCAGCTATTATTGTAGATAATCAATCGTTATGACATAATACTAATTCAAGAAATACGCGACTCAAGGTTGAATAAAAATGCAATGGACATTCTTCTTCAAAAAGTGAATCGGTACGCTAGGTTTATGCATACTATAGTATATCGTAATTTGACAAAAAATCTTCACTAAATCATCGTATAATTTTTAAGGTACGCTAAGAAGAATGGTACTGGCAAGTACGCAATGGTAATAAGTAAAAGATTGGGTCGAACAATAAGCAAAGAGCAATATGCTTTCTTGTATAGGTGATATTTTACTTCTCATGAAAGTGGAAAATCTTATCAAACAAATTTTTATTGTATGGTGTCACAATTTGAACAGATGTCAATACAACTTATAAATTTTAGAAAAAACATCGCCAAGGTTTTAGCATTCCACACATATTTGGATAGCAAAGATGATTTTGAGAGAGAACCATTCGCTGTATACTTTCGTCTCCAATCCGCAGGTAAATATGATGTAGGTGAGCTCGATTTGTCTTTCAAACAAAAAACCTATGCCTTAAGATCACTACTAAATAATTTCTATAAACAGTACATCATTATTACTAAAACGATAAACTCACGTTTTCTAGACATTTTAGATAATGGTTTCCCACACATCATATGTAGCTAAATGCATTTTAATCATTATTTCAAAAACTTCAAAATTAGTCTCCATCATCAAATATCGACTTATTTATTTGGTGACAGGCATACAAGACAATGATTTTGGCATGCACGCAAGATTTAATTGAATAAGAAAAATATTGACTGAGTGCTTTTGAAATGGAAACCAAGCAATTGTTACTAGTTATAGAACACAAGTTTCACAACACTGTATGAATGATAATTTATGAATTGACTCAAAGCTGTATCATAACAACTTATTTTGTATGATAAGCAGCAGTGAAAGATATTGTGTTTATTGGTGTTCATGCCAAGCCTGATGACGCAGCATATGAAGTGGATAAACTGGTTGATGTATACGATTACTTTATGAAAAGATGGCGTTCGCCAAACGTAATTATCATGGGTGATTTCAACGCTGCATGTGATTACGTTCGTGATAGAGATTGGCCAAATATACGTCTTGCAACAGATCAAAGATTTTGGTGGCTTATTGATGACAGCGAAGACACGACAGTACAGGGTTCAAGATGTGCTTATGATAGGTCACCAAAAAATATTTTAGCTTTTTCGTCTTAATCGTATTTTAAATACTTCTTTCTTGTAGTCATTCTCTTAAAAGCCATTTGCTTTGAAACACAATGTTTTAATGAATATAATCCATTTTCTATAGAGTGATATCAAACTTTAATCTACTCAAGGACATTGTTGGTGAAAGTGTTGGAGTTTTTAACTTTACATCTTTTTACAATCTTGATATAAACAAGGTAGTAGAAATTTCAAACGAATTCGAAGTCATAATTACAGACAACATCACTACAATAACCTTTTCTATATGATCAAAATTTGATTCAATTCATAATATTATATGCTTCGATAAAATTATTTTGAAATCTGCAGTTGTTTCGAGCAAATGAATATATAGAAAAATAAATGGACGAAATGATAATTTCTAAGAACTCAATTAAATGAATAAGGTTGATATTCTACAATTAAAACATGCAATGAAAGCATACAATTCAAATCTGAACAAATTGTATTAAACTTCTCATAACCTTTTTACACACAGGCAAAAATGATCAGTGACCACTATCCAGTAGAGTTTCAGATCAAAGGAAAAGGTAAAAATAAATACATCATGAAATAGAGGAACTATGGCAGGTTAATTGGTTCATATCATTAATTACCATAGGTTGGAGACAACAGAAAAGATTGGATTTTGTCCTCAGTAGTGAAATACAAAATATTACGGAGAAACAAATTTATGATAAGATATCAAATAGTCGCAGCGATTTTATTGAAAGCAAACTGTACAAAAACGATAGTGAAACAGCCCAAATTAAATTAACGACTGAAATATTTTATGATATAAACTCAACGATACAAATGGTTTACATAATATATAAACAATTTAAGGCTGTAATGGGAGATATTCAACCTTGGTTTGTAGAAAACCATTTTAAGAAACTAAAACGTGATTCCGAAAGGTTTCCTTATCAGGTTTTTACGAAGTTTCAAAACGAAATCAATGTTAACATAACCATAAATTTGGTTTGGAACTTCAATGCAAAGATATCTTGTGATATGGCAATTTCAAAAAACATTTAAAAATACGTGGAACATAATTTCTGTTAAATAATAATCACTGGTCAAACTCAGAGTAAAATAACATATCGTAGCTAATACATACCTACAGTATATATGGTGACAGTATAACTTTTGAATCATATCATAGAAAAACCATAAGAAAATCAAAATGACTAACCCAAGAAAATATTTGTACTACTAGTGAAGGTAATACATGAATTCTCATTAAGACAAACTTGCCAAAATTACCGTAGTGTTATGTCGTTGAGATAAATGATAGTAGATTACATTCATGTGAGATTAGGACATTACTGATGGATCATCAATTGGATATTTATTGAAGTAAATTTCAGGATATGTTTTCTGAAACTGAGAATAAATAAATATATTTTATTCACATGATAATTAAAATGGATCATTATAAAATGTTGTATTCAAGCTATCTGAAGATGAGCATGCATCATTTCCTAAGAACATGAACATTGTACGTAATAAGAGAACTGAATTTTAAAATTTCTATGAAAAAGGCATATTAGACATTTTATGTAGTTTTAAACCTGTTTCAACATTTTTCTTCGATTTTTCTTGCTAACATTTTCTTGTTCGACAATGCAATGAAGTAGCTCCTCCAGCGATCTTTGAGTTTCAAATTTTTTCTGTTCTTCATACTCTTGTTTTGTTACACGAAAGCAAAATGCAATATCCTGACCCGTTTTTAACATTTCTCCCTGAATTAAACCATCAACAAAATGAATAAATGTGTTTGAAGTATTTGTACTTTGCAATATTCCAAAACGTGTATTTTTACAAGATATATAAAGCTCTAATAAAAATATCCAGAAAGATGATAATAATTTTCAAAAATCGATCATATCGTGTTTTTTTTCCCCAAAACTTCGCAAACTGATTTCATTAATCTGTAGAGTACTAACTTCGTTCCCACGTGCACGTAACAGAGCAAAATGTTGCTCAAATTGAAATCTCATAGCTGGAGAAATCTGTTGATAGAAAATTGATAGAAAATTGGACAATATAGCTAAATATTTTAGTGTAAAAGCGTTGAAAGTTTTCCCGAACGATTGGTAAACCTGAAATATTTCAGCGTAGTTTTCCATCATAAACGAAGTTACACAAATTCAAGAATTTCGTCAACACGATCTTTGTCACCAAAAATACAAGGAACAAACGTTTGAATGACCTGGAAAAAAGAAAATAAATGTGTTAACGACAATTAAAAAAATTTAGAATTGTCTACTGTACATAAAAAAGAATATGTAGGTTCATCTTACCAGCTCTCGTGTTGGTAAAAAGTGGTTTAGGTTTAGTTGATGATTATTTGATATTTTGACCATGAAACGCAGAAGAAGCTGAAGCATTTGTCTTTTTTCTTTCTTAATAAGAAGTAAGGTATTCTGTAGAGCTCTTAAAGCTGACACCTTACAACGCTTTATCAATCCTTAAAATAATGAGGAAACGCTAAAGAAACCCAATCATTTTATTTTGACATACATACATTCACGAAAACATTACCATTCACCTGATATTTTATTGAATACTTTAACAAGGTTGGATTCAACTAGTGGTTCAGATAGCGATTCAAAATACTCTTGAATTGTACCGAATACAGAATTTACGTTCTCAAATACGGAAAATTCAATACTTTGTGGCCCTGTGATATGAGAGACAAAATTTAAAGTTGGGCATACTCATTTGTAAATACCCTGTCTCCCAACGTACGTATATTATTAAAACCAAGTAATAAATGTCCTAAGTTGTGAATTATATCATTAATCATTAGATGAGATACCTACAGTTAGTTGAGATATCTACATTAGATAAGTTGGTATGGTACCCCTTGTGTATCTGTTAACATACGGTACAAGAGTGAATCTACAGATGAGGTACCTACAGTATATGAGGTACCTACAGTATATGAGGTACCTACAGTATAGGAGGTACCTACAGTATAGGAGGTACCTACAGTAAAGGAGGTACCTACAGTATATGAGGTACCTATAGTATATATGAGGTACCTACAGTAAAGGAGGTACATACAGTATATGAGGTACTTACAGTATAGGAGGTACCTACAGTATAGGAGGTACCTACAGTATAGGAGGTACCTACAGTATAGGAGGTACCTACAGTATAGGAGGTACCTACAGTATAGGAGGTACCTACAGTATAGGAGGTACCTACAGTATATGAGGTACCTACAGTATAGGAGGTACCTACAGTATAGGAGGTACCTACAGTATATAAGGTACTTACAGTATAGGAGGTACCTACAGTATATGAGGTACTTACAATATAGGAGGTACCTACAGTATATGAGGTACTTACAATATAGGAGGTACCTACCACAGTATATAGGCCTACAATATAGGAGGTACCTACAGTATATGAGGTACTTACAGTATAGGAGGTACCTACAGTAAAGGAGGTACATACAGTATATGAGGTACCTACAGTATATGAGGTATTTCATGGCCAAGATCAATGATTTTGGGACATCTTTTGTGACTGAAAAACACAGTTTAATAATTTAGTACTAAACAATCAGGAGCATTTCTGAACTTTTATTATGTACTACATGTAATTTATAAAAGTAAAAATACGCTGAAATTGTAAACATACCACATCTGAAATTGGATTCAACATTTTCCATCACATTCTTGGCACTCAGCAGGTCATAATTAACAAGATCATTGATGTCAGTCACATTTAATATTTGCTTTAACCTTTAAATAAACATAGAAGGAATCAAAAAATAATTTACATATTAGTATTGTAAGAATTTGATAATTTTGTTTATAAAATGTTCAGATGCACTCTATGATAATTAAAAAATAAATGCTATTTATTATCAAATGATGATCACCTGTGAAGGCACACATTTAGCCACAACTTGTTTGGGTCTGATTTTACACATCCCCTATCTTGAGATGGTAAAATTTGTGACATTACATCATCCTTATCGTCTTCATCATAAATGTCATTAACTACTTCCTTGGTACTTTTACATAAATCTCTAGAACACATATTATCAAGTTCTTTCTCTTCACAAACAACTTCTTCTTCATCATTCATTACAGCCATTAAATTTTCACCAAAAATCTTTCCAATATTTTCCTTGACTCTGATGCCAAACTCATAGTTCTCTTTCTGAGATAAATCTCCTGTTTGAGCAACATTTACGTCTGTATTTTCATTATTTGAGTAGAAATTTCCACCAATTTTTTTGTCACGCAATGCTTAGAATTATTCTTCATTTTTTTTACATTTGTGCTTGTGACAATGTTTTTAAGTTCTTTTGCATCTGCTAAAGGTTGTCTAAATGAATGAAATGGCTCTACAAAACTAGAGTGCCTTTTTAGACTCGGCACTAGTTTTTTGGAAGAACATAATAAGTTTTCGTTCTTATCTCTTTGCCTCAACTTTCTTGTACGTGTCTGTGTTTTTTGAAAACCATATAAACGACTTTCTTCAAAAGAACAATTTGTCGAATCAGCTTCATCAACTAGATCAAAAATAACACGTCGTTCTAAAAACTTTTCACATAACAGCTTTGCTTTGGTCCTATTGACATTTTGCCGAAAGTTTGGATTGGCTTTTAAAAAATCGTAAATCCAAGCAATCGCTTCGGACCATTAAAACAATTTTCGTATATCTTCATTCGCCATCTTTTCTTTTTTAATGGTATACCAATTTTAAAGTTCCGCAGAAGTTCGTTCCACTAAATTAGTAAAATGAAAATTTAAAATATTAAACGAAATAAAATAGTGTTGAAATATTCAATTGAAAAACATCTATATCAAGAATCACTCACAATTTTTGTCGCTCTAAAAGGTTCGCTATCAGAAAATAATGCTACAGTTTGAGCAGATTGCATTCTATCACTTCCAAATGTTTAAAATATCGCCAAAATGATAAACGTTTGTAGACTGCTACAGACACGTGGAACGTTGTTGTGATCGATGGAATGCCAATTATGTAAATTTCAAATCACTGCTGAAAAAATCAATGCATTTGATTGGTTAATTAATAAATAAAATATAGATTTACATGAAGTATCGATAAAATATGAAATATGGCGGACGAAGACACTGTTAGCAAAATGCCACAAAAGAAATATTATCGACAAAGAGCACACTCTAACCCTATAGCAGATCATGCTCTCGAATAGTACGTTCAATTATGCATAATTTATGGTCGATGAACTGTGTTGTAATTTTTCATCATGGAAAAAAAGAATGTATTTACTTGTAGTCCCACAAGTCCCGACAAAATGGATTGGTCGTCTTTATACCCTGCATTCTATGGTAAGAATGATTGTTCTACCCAGTCAAAAGTTCAAGTGGAGTTTGCTGACATTGGTTGCGGTTATGGTGGGTTACTAGGTGAGTAAAAAAATCACTTGTTACAATAAAAAGCTTAATAAATATTGTGAAAACATTTCAACATTCTTATAGTTTCTTTAGCCACAAAATATCCTGAGACCTTGATGCTTGGATTAGAGATCAGAATCAAGGTGAATTTACTCCCATTTGAAAAATTATCAGGTGATTTATGATAGTTATAAACACCTGTAAAAGCAACTAGTCACCAACCTGGGTAGCCCAGACTGTAAAGTTTGTAAACTGCGCACCCAAGATCAAATTTTACGAAAATTTTTCGCAGAACTTTTCAGTGTGGTGAGTAACCAACCCAAGTTTGCTCCACTGGGTAAATATTTTTGTACTGAATCTGAGGGTGGGCTGTGCTACTGGTTGATGGTGTAGAAAAATATTTGACTGGCGTAACAAAATCTGTGCTGAATAAATTTACCGTTTTATGCATCATATTTTGAAATTATTCTGTTTTAGGTTAGTGATTATGTTAAGGACAAGATTGTTGCACTACGTAAAGAAAATCCTGGTCAATATCAAAACATCAATGTTCTTCGTGGAAATGCAATGAAATATTTGCCAAACTATTTTAATAAAGGACAGGTAATTATAAAATTAAATGTGCATGAGTATAATGGTGCAACTATTTCACTGAAAGTAAATAACTGTTTCAATTTTTATTCCAGTTGAAGAAGTTGTTTTTTTTATTTCCGGATCCTCACTTTAAACAAAAGAAACATAAATGGCGTATAATAAGGTATTCTGAAGTAAATTTGAGAAATAAAACTGATTAAGAATCATTTAGTTGTAAAGCGTTTAGGTTATGGTGGACAAGTTTTGAAAATATTCTTGTTTCTATGACCGTTCCTTTGTGTTTATCAACAACTCTGATTTTGAAAACAAAATTTTTTCAAAGTTATAAAGTGATTTTTTCTCTGTTTTTAATTAATTGGTTTGATTGCCAACTGTATCATTTTACTTCTTGTTTTGTTTATTTTTTCAGTCCCACACTTCTTGCAGAGTATGCCTACATTTTATCTGTTGGAGTAAGTTTTGTTTCATTTGCCATGTTTAGTTACATGAGATAATTTACAAGATGATTGTGTTTAAGGGTATTGTATATACGATCACAGATGTACCAGATCTTCATGAATGGATGAAGAAGCACTTCATTCAACATCCATTATTTGAAGAACTATCTCAAGATGAACAAGTAAAATCATCATCAAAGATAAAACTTTATTTTTATATTTTCCAACGTAAAAAACCTTTTAAAGGTCATCTTATATTGTTAATTGCATGCAATGGGCTTCCTGTCTCTATATCTATAATGTAAATCTCAACATACATTAAAGCGCATTTGAAATCAAGACTTGACGACCGTTTGCGCGCACCAATTTTCAAGTGTCAGAATGAACGAATCTCTGCATCGAATAATTTTATCAGAAAGATGTAGTTACATAAATGTAGATGTAGATCGTCCAGGTTAGTAAAATCTTGTGAAGGACTGCTCGCTGTTGGTTTTGATGAGATCCCCGGGGGCGCAAGCTTTCTGTTCAAATTCTTGGCCCCCTTAAATATTGTACTTTATGTACATTACATTGTTTAAACGACAGTGATGCTGCCTCTTTTTTTACCGCCCTCCTTGTCAGTAAATCCTGGCTACGCCATTGTCTTGACTAACTTTGACTCTGAAGATGAATACTGCTAAGGTTGTAGAAACGTCAGCCAATATAAACACAAACAGTCCTTCTCAGGACTCTACCAACATGGATGATCTACATGTACAAATATGTAACGATACTCCCGGGCTCAAACATTTTAATAAGGTTTAGTGTGAAGTAGGAAGAGGAGATAATTTAACGTTTTACAACTGCCAGGCGATTACTGAGCTGTAAACAACATTGTGTCATTTTGAACAGGAGAAAGATCCCATAGTACCTGAACTTGGAATGTCGTCTGAAGAAGCAAAGAAAGTCACAAGAAACGGTGGAGCCAAATTAATTGCTATATTTCGAAGGATAGAAGACAAATTTGATGATGGATAATGATGGATCATTTATATGTGAACTTGGAAGTACATTTGTGTATATATGTGGATTGTTTTTTGAGTGAATATATCTGAATTAATTGAAACATTGTTTTATTAAACAAACAACTTGTGACATGAGTTAGCTGTACGTCAACTATAGCTTAATCACTTCTTTAAAAATCTTCCAAATCTAGTTTATCTACCAAACTTTTCATGTTTTTGAAAATACTACCAATGTCAATGAACATCAGATATTGAATTTTGGATAATGCTTTTCTTATTTACTTTTAGTGAAAACTAATAAAGCTACATAAATAATTACACTATTCTAACAGAAAAGTTTGAATAATTTACTATGTGGAACGAGCAGTATTTGGTGATTATATTGAAGAAAAAACGATCACAGATTTATTCATGCAAAGCAAAGCTTTTAATGTACAACGTATTTCTGAAAGTCAATTCAGCTGACGAAGACACGATAACATACCAGTGTTAAGAATTGGTCAGGAATAAGACAAAAACTGTAAAAAATACAATATTAGAATTTATTTATTTACAATATATATGTTACAGTTACAAAACACAGTTAAAACTTTCGTTCCTTGTTTGAGATGATTCTCTTTCACAACGCTCAAACCAAAAGTCTGAGCATTTATCATTTGTTTTATTGCCAGCGGATACATCTCCCGTCATTATTAATCTCCAACCATATGCTGTGTAACTTTCAATAACATTACAGAGGAGACTTCTTAAATGAAAAGTGTAACTGTCTCTTTTCCTGCTCAATGATTCCGATAAAATAAATACATGTACACTTCCAACAGCGGTAACGTTCATCACAACATCCGTCTTGATACCCTTGAACCAACGATCGTGGACAATTTGCATGAAAATTTCAATAAGATGTGAAGGTACATTTATAAAATAAAATGTACTATTTGCACT